>NW_009605555.1:13523-15003 GCF_000690535.1 Cariama cristata | reverse complement strand
CTCTCTGACATTCCCCTTCCCCAGCCAGCAGCCGCCTTCAGCTCTCCTCCTTGGCAGCTGCTCGGACTGCTTTTCTCTGATTTTATTACTCTGCAAGACACTGCCACTTGCAGCCCTGTTGTGGCACAACCACTGTTCCTCCAGCGAAGTGACCCGGCGGTGCCGCACGCTGCGGTTGGGGCCGTGCTGGCTGAGCATCGGGGTGCTGGGCAGCATCCCTCCTGGGCTGCGGGGAGGCGGCTGCCTTGCAGTTCTGTACTTGTTCCAGCGCTGCCTCGAAGAGTTTTGCAACTAAAACACCTTTCCAGCCCTGCCTCAATTTTATCCTCATCTCTTTTTTTAGCAGAAGGACTAGCCCAAGTCTGGAGCATCTTTGGGCCAGGGGGGTCCCTCCCCGGTCCCCCAGGCTCTCCTCTTGCATACATCGTGCAGCCAAGCCAGAGGCAATGTTATCAGGCAACCTGGCTGCTAATGAGCACAGCCATGTCACCCTCCAGGGCTGCGTCCGCGCTAGCTTGGGGATTCGCAGAGAACGGGGCTACATTTCTCCCAGTTTGGTCAAGCGTCGTGGGTTTTGTCTTCACCATGCCCTAGGAGTTAGCCCAGAAGCAGGAGGCAATGGAAAAGGAGGGTTTGCCTGTTCAGCACATGCCGCAGGCGGAGGGCAGGAGGCGTTGGGAGCAGCACAGAACAAGAAGTTCAAAAGGGACGTTTCAGTCCACTTTGAAATAAATCTATTCTCCTTGTGCCTACAGCAGCAGCCTGCTGTGCCTGCGCAAGTGTAGCTGCAGCGTAACTGCCCAAGAGCAAGGCAGGCCCCAGAAACCTGTGATCTCTCCAGCTATAAAATACTTGAAAAGAGAAAAGCGAAGCAAGGAAGAAGCACCGCACTGGTGGTGGGGAGAGCCCTTCGCTCCCCCGCCGCTCCCAAGGGCTGCCTTGCCTTTCCCAGCACGGGGGGGTTGGCTCTGCCCTGCCCAGCCCTCCCTGGCACGGGCTCTGCCGTGGGTTTTCCAGACTTCCCAAGGCTTCTCCTCTGGATCTGCTCATTGCACAAACCGTGCTTTTTCTCTGTCTCAGCATGTCCAAGATTTTTCTATTTTTTTTATCCACAAAAAAAAAAAAAAAGTCATTTTCTACAGTTTCGGGGAAGCAAGAGAGAGCAATTTAACAATGTTGTGGCTCTTCAGAAAACTTTCCGGATAACTTGCACACGTTTGGATTGGTTTCACACCCGCTGGTCTCTTGCGGGGTGGCTTCCAGCTCTGTTTCCATCCCCAAAAGGTCGGGCAGGGATGTTCCTGGTGCTGGTAAGGGCAGTGTGTCTGCAGGGTGAAGGCGGCGAGGTGCCAGGTCCCAGGGCTGGATGTCTTGGGCACCGAGGGAACTCACCACTCTTTTGCAAGTTAACATTTGCCACTTCCATGGCAGAGTTTTGGTAAGACAGGGATGCTGTTTGTTTATTTATTTATTTATGGCC
>NW_009605555.1:12303-13480 GCF_000690535.1 Cariama cristata | reverse complement strand
AGTGTCTTCTCCGAATTGAATGACATGAATTATTTTGCCCTAACTTACTAATTAAGACCTCATTAGCAGCCCAAATTTGTGATAGATCAGCAGTGGACTTGGCACAGTAGTTTAATTTAATGATTTCTTGCATTACTTTGTTAATCATCTTTAGTCTGATTTAATTTATGCCAATGTGACTATCCTAATTTCTAATTAAGGCATTGATGGCAGGGACACCACCACCGCCTAAGAATTTCAATCAAGGAGAGTACAAAAGCGGCCCCTGCTTCTTATTTCTCAAGGGACGGTGGGTGGGTGAGCGGCTCCTCGCCTGCTCCCAGCCCGGCACACACGGGTGCCCACAGCTCCCGGTCGGACACCTCCAGCTCCGGCTGAGGTTTTTCCTGGTATTTCCCAAGGCTGAACTGATCCCAGAGCTCTGCAAAACTCCGGTCCCTGCTGCAAGGCGCTGCTGGTCTGGGATCCGTCGCTCGGGTGGGAGACGACGGACGGGAGAGAAGCAGGGAATTCGCCCTGGAAAATGAGAGACTTTGCAGGAAAGAACATCTGCTAATGCAAAACATTTATGCTAGTCGATATAAATTTATTTAGTGCAATAAATGACATAATTGAATTTTTATTTCCTTCATATATTTCACTAAAATAACTAATATTTTGAGTATCCTCGGCCTACAGATGTCTTTCATAGGAACGTATTTCCTGTAATATTACTCTTGTATAAAACTGACATTTAAATGGTGTAATAAACGAGCCGTTGTTTGACTTGTTTCAGTTTCAATACATTCTGGTATATTAATAAAATATATTTCAAAAGGAAGCTCGATAGACCATGCTATAAAAATTTGTGATTTATTAGAGATACATTTGCTATTAGTTGGGACAGATACTCAAAATGTCATTAAGGTTAAAATAATAATCAATCAAACTAATTAGACCCTATTTTTCATATGCAAATATAATTAAGCATACATTTCTCAATAACTTTAAAGAGAATTATTGAAGCTGCACAAAGTGTGCCGAGTCCTTACTTGAGCTAATGAAATGACACCGTCTTCACTTGCATATGCAAACAAAATTGATTAGCCACTTTGTGCTTTGCCTAATAACTTAGGGAGCGGCTGGGGGGGAGCAGGGGCTGCGGGTGCGGGGGGCGCGGGGGGCGCCCACCCGGGGC
>NW_009605555.1:2688-12272 GCF_000690535.1 Cariama cristata | reverse complement strand
CTCCTGCCCAGCCCCTCGGACCCCCTGCTTCCCCGAGACCGGGGCCATTGCCTGGGCTGGGGTGTGGCCAGGGTTGAAGGATGCTTTTGCCCTGCCCCGGTATCCCGAGCACCTTCCCGCACACACCGTCTGTCCTAACGTGGTTACTGAGTGCGGCTTTGCAGATCATAACACCATCTGCAGATACGGCTTACCGGTGTTTGCTGATGTTTTCCCTGGCAAATCATTCTGACTGTTTATTTCAAGGGAAAAATACCATTTTGCTATGAGAAGGGTTAATAAGAGATGTTTATTTATGAACTCAGCATATTACTGTTGCATAATTTGAATACAGTGCCTATGAGCTTTTTTTATTGCATGCTATAATTTCATTTTTAAAGCTTTCCCTATGCCATACTTTAAAAATGATATCGCAAACAAGAAATAAATTCTGTTTTGCAGCTGTGCTAACTATATTTACCCATGGGATACACTATTTTGTCCTTGACATAAATCCCTTGGGATTTCACTCAGAATTACTTTGGCACGCCACATTCACTACATCAGGGTATTGTACACCAAGTCTATCACGGGGACTCTGGCTGAGTCGCCGGATCGCTGCGAAGAGAAAGAGGCACTTGTTTAGCATATTACCATGAAAATCAGTCAACTCGCACATTAACGATTGTCAAGAAACCCAGGCGAGGGAAATAAGGGAAATAACTGCGGATTAAACCAGCGAGGATCCCCCAAGCAGAAGGGGAGGGGGAGGGCACAGGGGGGGAGGCGATGCCCTCCTGCCCAGCGCAGACCGAGCATTGCCGTGCTGGTCCTTCTCCCACTCATCCCATCCCATGGCTGTTGTACCCATCCCTGGGCACCTCCAAATGTCACCGGGGTCTCCCCAGGTCCCCTTCCCTCTGCAAGTGTGGGGGGGGCTCGGTGTCACTGTACGTGCTGTTTCATCCTTTTCCCAGAATTTGCAGCACCTGGAGGCTTTATCCGCCACTGCTCCGTATGCAAACAGGCAGGTAATCAACGTCTGAACCATCCCATGGCTGTTGTACCCATCCCTGGGCACCTCCAAATGTCACCGGGGTCTCCCCAGGTCCCCTTCCCTCTGCAAGTGTGGGGGGGGCTCGGTGTCACTGTACGTGCTGTTTCATCCTTTTCCCAGAATTTGCAGCACCTGGAGGCTTTATCCGCCACTGCTCCGTATGCAAACAGGCAGGTAATCAACGTCTGAAGGCGTGCGAGTCCGTCAGCAGCTCAGGTTCCTGCCCAGCTGGCAGCTCTGCCCCAAGGTGGTTAAGCCACCTCTGGATATGGATCTTGCTGTTAATTGGGGACCTCATTTTCTGCAGGTGTCAGGCTCCAGGACATCAGATTTAACGAAATTCACCTTCCCCACTCAACTGTACAGGCAGAAGCACCAGAGCTGCCATGAAAAGGGGTTTGTGCCTTTTGCACATGGCGGGAACCAGTAGCAGATATGACACTGTCAGCATCTCTCGGGGGACAAGCATATTTTTGTCGATCATGTAGCATCAGGTTCTCGTGTCACTGCATTACGGAGCTTGATGGCACTTAATACACCATGACAAGGTGTAACATCAGAAATGGAACACAAAATGAGATCAAACGGCATCGTGGTCCCCAGAGGGCCCGATCAAACCCAAGGTATGGAAATTTGAAGGGAAAAAAAATGCAAACTTCCCCCCCCTCCCCGAAACCTTTTGAATCCTATTATCCTGAGCAGCCAGCAGCCATGGGGAGGAGGATGTGGGGCCCCATGGGGTGCTCATCTCACCCCATCCCTGCACACCACAGGACCCGCAGATCTCCCCCAGCCCAGGTGCATCAGGACAGGTCCCCGCCAGAGGGAGGGCACCCTCAGCCCTGGCGCTCACCCCGTGTCCGCTCCCCAGGGTTTTCCTTGCCAGAGCAATGCCAGCCCTTGGCACGCACCGAGAGCTGCTCGCCAGCCTCTCCACTTCAGTATCCTGACAATTAAATGTGTTGTGTCCCTCCCTTCACATCCATGCGATAACATCACAGAAGGGGCAGAGCAACAGGCTGCTGGCCACGGGCAGGCAGCTCCGGCGGTGGGAAATAACACAGCAGAAGCAGTGGGCAAGGGACGGTGCGCCTTGGGGCGGGGGGACAAATGGGAAGGAGGGGGACCAGGGGGAAAAACGGGGCGTTGGGAGAGCAGGTTGTGGGGTGAGGAGCTTCAGGAGGAGAGTCAGAAGAGACTCAGTAAATCCATGAACAAGGAGGGGGGAAGCCCCACATGGAAGGGGCAAGCAGATGGTGGAGGGGACCCATCCTGGGGCTTGGATGTCCAACCACTGCTGTGTGCCCTCCCGGGGCTGAGCAGGGTGACCCCCAGGGCAAGGTCCTGCACCGGCTTTGCTGAGTGTCTGCAGGCGATGATTGACCTGAGTGGGCACTGCAGAGGGAAGGTGTTTCTTGGGTGGGACCCTGATGGGCAGTTTCTGACGGTACAAGCAGGTTCCTTCAGGAAAACGGGTTAAGGACATAACACTTGGCGGGGGGGGGAAAGAAAAATTTTTCACATATCTCAGCAATTTTTTAAAAAGGAAAAAAGCCATTTTTCAGCAAAGAAGAACTCTTTTCATTTGGAAAATGTTAACCAGATGTTCACAAAAAGTACGTCATGGAAAGAATGAATGAGATCTCTTGGTTGGGACTAACCCCACGTCCCCGAGGAGCTGCTGGGCTGTGCTGCTGGGCTGCTCTTCACCGAAAACAAAGGCAGACGCGCTTTGGAAGCCACGGCTAGTGAAAGAGTTAACACCCAGCGCCCGATGGACGTGGTATAAACCGCAGTGGGTGAAGAGTGTAATTGCAAACACACGCTGGCTGTCTCGAAGAAAGGGCTTCCTTCATCCCGCCTGGCTCTCAGGCGCCTGAGCCTACGCTCAGCCCTCTGCCGAGACTAATTTCCTCGACAGTTTGTAGCCCCAGATGCTGTCACCACGCCGGGTTCAGAGCAGCCGCTTGCTCTTCTCGGTAGCTGCATCTCTCCCCCGCACTCTAATTAAAGCTCCCATTGAGCAGTTCCCGGTGCCCTGTTCCCGGTGCCCTGTGCCGGCCGAGCACACCAGTTTGTGAGCCACGCAGGCACCCTGGGATGCTTATGGGAACGCCAGCACCATTGAGAAATCAATAGTGATTCAGATGCAGAACCGCTGAAGTTTGCAGAGTTTTAGGCAAAGCAGTGATGTTATTTGCAGCCCGAAGCACCACATGCCTAACGGCACTGCCACAGCCACACTGGGTCACTGCTGTCCCCATGTGCTTATGTGTCACTGTCCTGGCTGCTCTTGGTGCCACTGCTCTCGTTGCTGCCATGGCCCCTGTTCCCGGCACTGGCACCGACACATGGCTCCCCCCTCGCTTGCTGCCACGCGAGAGCCAGCTGCCCCGTGCATGTCCAGTGCTGGCCTGTCCTGCACCCAGCTGGGGACAAGAGGGCTGCAGCCCGTGTCCCCAAAGCCCTGGGTGGAAAGGTCCACACCAACAGTGCCCCAGCCACCTCCGTCAGGGTGCCCGGCTGGGCTGCGGTGGGTGCTGGTGATAGTGGATGTGCCCAACCCACCGCCCTTTTAACCCTTTGTCCTGCCCTTGGAACTGGAGGGAGCTGCCAGACAGGGGTCCCGAGGTGGTGGCTCAGTGGGGGTCTCCTCCCGGCCGGGCTTGCTGGACCCCCACAGAAGACCGAGCCCCTGGCTTCAGTTCACCCAGACGGCCCGAAGGCTGGGGCTAAGCTTAGGGGCTGAGGAGCTCTCATGTGAGATTAAGGGCAGGTGATGACTTTTTTTCCCCTGCAAATGATAATTGCCACTGCAGACTGTCTGCATTAGGAAAAACCCGCACAGGTACGCACCCCCCCTCCCAGTGCTTTGTGCCCGGCAGAGCCCGAGGCGGTTTGGGAACCGTGGCCGCAGCACCAGAGTTCGGGCTGGGCTGGAACCAGTTAGTGCAAATTATGCAGCAAGCCCCAGAGCATCTGTGCTTTTACCCTCTTGTCTCTTGGTTTTGGGGTTTTTTTTAGTGGGAAAAACTAAATCCAATCAGAACAAAAGGCCAAGGCAGCATCTAAACAACAGCCAGCGCTCTGCAAGGAGGGCTAATAACTGTGTGCAGGGATCCTGGCACTGGTTAAATGAGGAGTTTTCAGCCTCTGGCTTCACCCAGGGCCATGAAGATCAGCAAATCGCTAATAGGGCTGAACCTCCGCAAGCAGCTGAATGGAGAAAACCTGCCAGAGGCTGCCCCTGCCCTGCACCCCGGCCCTGGCAGCGTCCCGGGTGGTGGCCAGCCGGGTCCCCCAAACCCTGTTAGCCCCAAAGTGACAGCAGCCCAGACCAGGAGGTGAAGTTGTGAATAAGCTGAGATCCAAACCGGGCAGAGGGACTTTGCAATGCTGCAAGGTTAATATTGCAATTAACAGACTTTTTCTATTTGTTAGGAATAATAATCATAGTTGGTTTTTCTTTGGATGCCTCAATCTGTCTTTCTCTCCACCCATTCATGTTTGTGCTGTTTCTCTCCTTCTCCTTGGACTCTCCGAGTTCATTGCTCTTGCAGCAGAGCAGCACCTTGCAGAGCGGTTTGTTAGCACAAATGGATTATGATGTTCCATCTGATGAATAGTATCTGTAGCAGCTGCCAAGGGTACAGCACAAACAGGAGCAATTAACATGGTTTCTGAATGAAACGATATCCCGGGACTGCCAAAGCAAAGCTCTCACCCTGCCCTGCAGCGAAGCTCCCTCCTGCCTGCCAACTTGGCTGTCTGAGATCCTCCCCGCTGATGTCCCCAACCCCTGCTCCCGGGCATCTCCCAGCCACTTCTCCACAGCCCCACGCTCCCCTCTCCCCTTTTCCCAGGGCCACTCCTTGTCCGTGCACCCGCAGAGGATGAAGCCAGGCTCCGTAGCTGAGCAGCCCAACTGCTACCTCGGGGATGGGCTCCAGCACAAGCCTGGCATTAGGGATCAGCCGGCTCCTGGGACACATTGCAGGCTTGGTTAGGAGTTAGTTGTCTTCAGGCAGTTGTCTATTAACTGCCAGGCCGAAGGGCACAGGCACAGCCCAGACAGAGCAGGTACAGACCTCCCCATCCTCATGGCCAGCATCGCCAGTTCTGCTGCACCACTGCTGGGCAAAGTCTGTTCCCAGCAGCCACCAGCAGCCTCCACCATCACAACGCCAGGATCCTTCCAGAACCATTTCTGGGGCTCATTTGCACAAGTTTTAATAGCAGCAAGCATCCTCCCTGCTCCCCAGGGCAGGGGAGGACAGCAGGGTGGCCTGAGGACGTGCTGGACCTCTCAGCAGATGGTCACGAGAGCTGCGATTCCTCCGCGTGAGGGGCTGGGAGAGACGCCTGCGAGATGGATGCCTGCTGGGGCGGGCTTCGACAGTTATGTGTCTCCATTTCATCACTAATATACACAATTAATAAACTTAATTACACGTAAAATTGCAGCAGCTGAAAAATGAGTGCGATTCTCCTCCAGCTCTTGCACCAAGGCTTCGCCGAGGACAAGGGGCGCAAAGGCATCACCGCAGCAGCCGGCCCCCCCTGCTCCCCATCTGGCCGTGTGGTTGGCATCCGAGGGGCAAACCCCCGGTGTGTGTGGGAGCGCGGCACAAGCTCTGTGCCAGGAGCTGGTGGAAGCCATGCAGACAGCCATGTGGCAGAGCTTTTCCCTTCCTTTACACCGTGCTCTGTGTTTGGAAACCTTTCCCGGAGCGTCGTTCGTCTTCAGCAATCCTCTCCCGCAGGGCCCGTTTGCTGCGTCCTCAGCGCCAGCGCGGGTGCGGAGCTGCCTCATGTCTCTGATTTAGACCGGGCAAGGATGTTTCTTTGTGTCTGTGACGTGCTGCTTGCTGCGCAAAGTAATCAATCCCTGTTTGCTGGAGGATTAAATGAGTCCACAATGCAGAGCCTCACCCTGTGCAGGCGGTGCTGATCCCTGGGGAACTGAGAGAGGAGAGGGATGTCTGTCCCGGAGGGGGATGAGTGCATGTGGGGACATCGGGGCTCCCTCTCTGCAGGGCTGCGATGCTGCCCAGCTCCCTCTGGGTGGGCTGTCGTGGGAAGCCAAGTGAGACAAACGGCTGGATCACTCGCACCTTGCACGGGTGTGAGCAGCTCACGCAGTGCAGCCAGGAGGGTTGGGATGCCGGGTCCGGAGGTCTTCATCAGCCACCATATCTCCAGTCACCTCACCCAGAGGAGAAGGGGTTAAGGGCTCCCTTCAGTGCTTCAGCACTAAAGTTCATTACTTTTGCTAATTGCTTTGAAGTCAGTGATTCAGTAGCTAATGGAAAATGTATCTCTAGGTAATAGATTAATTGGCCGCTGCTGACCATTTTGCAACAGGGTGTCAGGGAAGGGGCTGCAGCCCCATGCCAAGCTGTCCACGCCGGACCACCCAGCACCACCATCTGCAGCAAAACTTGGTTTCGTGGTGCCTGGCTGATGCTGTTGTGCTGCAGCGGGCTGGTCCCAACCCACGAGGCCGCAGAGAGCCGCAGCAGATCCGGAGGCTGTGTCCGCACAGGGAACTGGCAGTAAGGGGCAGCTGGGCTTCATGAGACAGCAACGTGGCCAGATGCTGCACCAGTGGCAGCTCAGGTAAAGGCTTTCATTCCTGCCTCGTGACAAATGTTTTCCTTTAATCTTCAAAGAGTTAACGTGGGTGCATGTAGAAATAATTTAAATGCAGCCCTATTACTGACATCGCTGGTGTCACCGGAGAAGCTTTACTTTCCTATGTAATGAATGTGGCCATAAGTACTTTGCAACCATATGGTGATTATGTTTAATAAAAGACATTTTCTGTAATTAAACGGTTTTATTAAGGCATTATTAGCCCTTTAAGTTGAAAAATAGCTGAACAGAGGTGTAATAAGGTGCCAGCATCTGCATTTGGTGAACAGATGGATGGGAAGCTCCCATCCTTGTGCTGAGCGCCCAGTCTCAGGACCAGGAGCTGCACCGTGCTGCGAGGGGGGCCCAGCAGCATTGCCATGGGCCGTCTCGTGTGCTGAATGCCAGGCAGCTCCTGCCACGGCAGGCTTTGCTCGCTGCCAGTACTGGGGCTCAGGACCCCACCGTGCTCCCAGGGGGACTGTGCCGCACTGCTCCCCTCTTCTGGGGTGCTGTTACCAATGTGTGAGGGGACTGCCAGCTACCACCCCGCTGGCACCCCGTTTGCAGCCACAGCACGGGGGCTGCACTGCCACGTGCACCTGGGAGTGCAGCCGTGGCCGGGATGCTGCCACACCGGTGGGCTCCTGCTGCCCTTCCCCAGCGCTGATTTGAATAATTCAGTGTGGCCTCGTCTCAGGGGCACCGTTGTCTTCAGCAAAGGCAAATCAGCAGCCTGGACAGCCTGTTAAGAGGGCCCCAGCCTGCTGCCTTCTTCTGTAAATCAGGATTAATGAGACGGTGGAGGAAACCCAAAGCCCAGTTCAGCTCTGCTGGCAGCTCGCACCGCGCCGCAGCCGGGCTCACAAGCGGTGGCTGCCTTCATGTCCTCGGGCAGTGGCAGTGCCAGCAAGTAGCATGCCCGTAACCCACCATCACCCCGTGCCGCTGCTCCTCCCCACTTCCCATCACAGTCACAGGTTCTCTGCTGCCAGTGGTTGGGCTATCCCACCCAGCACAGTCTGTGCCGTCGCACCCCTGGCAGTGCCGTATGGCCGGTGCTCCCCGGCACACACCCTGGGGCTCAGCAGAGGGAACATGCTGATGTGGTGCTGAGCAAGGCATCACACCACCAGGGCTGGCCCACAGGTGGGATCCTGCACAGACCAGATGGTGGTAGCCAGGGGACCAGGCTTGAGCATCCTTTTTGGAAAGTGGCTGTGTACCATCCTCAGTGCGCAGCGGGCTTCAGCCCGACGTTGGCACCAGGAGGTTGTGCCAGGGCCCCCTAGCAACTACCCTGCCATGCTCCTGCCAGATCTGCCAGATCTTTCAGCTGCTTTTGCCCCTCTCACTGGCACTCATCATCCTCTCAGCTCCAAGACTTCCCTTGGGAGCCGGACAAGGATGAGGAAGAAACCCTGTGGAGCGCTGCCCGTGCCGCTGCCCTGTGCTGCCAAGCCATGCCCTTGCACCAGAGGAGGGTTTGATGAGTGGGGCTGGGAGGGATCAACTCCGGCATCACATTCGGTGCAGTTTTGCGGCTGTAAGGAGGTGCAGGGTTTGTGTCAGACCCCACCAGCTCTGGAGCAGAGGAGCTGCGGTCACAGCCAGCTGCTCGTGCAAGCACTGACCAGAGGGGAGAGAGGCGTGACATTGCTGGTAATGGTTTTTTCTCCATCTGAATTTGTGCGGCCTGTCCTCTAATCATTTGTACGTTATCCATCATCCTCTGCCTCCCCATCCCTGCTGTCGCACAGCTCCAGGCAATCTATCTTACAGTTAAAAAATTGTCTCTCTTACACAGGGGCTTTCAAACAAGACAAATAGAAAGAATAAGATCTGGTATTGAGATGCTGTGTACAGGGCGTGATACATAAAGCGGGAGGTAAAAGATCCCATCTGATTGTGGGGAACAGATCTACGGCACTGTCAGCGCAGCACAGTCCCTCCGGAGGGGGATGAGCAGGATTCGGCCCCAGCTGAGGGACAGCATCTACTTTCTGCCGCAGCCCTGGGGGCCCGAGCAGCCCAGCCGTCCCCGGCGTGGGCGCTGCGCAGACAGACCAACCGTCCTCGGCAGCTCTGCAGACACCTGAGGACGAAGTCTGGCAGCCCTGGCACAGAGCCTGGTGCAGAGTCATCCTGCACAATTTACCTATGGTTCCCAATCTGCTGGGACTGACCCTAGTGCTGTTGCTGCTGTTGGTATCCTGCCTGTGAAATCACTCACATCTTGGGTATTTTGAACTTTGTTATCGGTTGGTCTAGATCGTGTCAGGCAGGAGAGGCAGGGAGGGCAGGCAGCACCGCGAGCTGAGCCCACTGCAGCTACTCCAGGAGCTGGATGGAAATCTGAACGCAGAGAACAGCTCAGACCTGACCGTTGGAGTAAAACTATGTGCTTCTGGTACCTGTAGAGATGTACTACTGGTCTGTGCTAAACTCTGTTCCTGCAGCGGCTGAGTGTTGCCTTATAGGGTTTCTCTTCTTTCCGTAGTAAAGTAATTCTAATTCCTGTGCTCTTTCTCTTCCCTGCGCAGAGCTATCCTGGGGTGGCTGATCCCATGGGGAGCGATGCCCTCGGTGCGGTGCTTGTACCAGTGCTCGTGTGTGCAAAGCTGATGACGATCTGTGCAAAGGCCTGGGTGTGACTCCGTTAGTTATAGTGTTGTTATTAAAATGCTGATGAGACCATCATCATGCCATGGAAGACAAGAGGGGTGCCTGCCAAGCAGCCCGCCGCCCCCAAGGGTTTTCTGCTAAAACACACCTGCTTTTGAGGCGGAGTGGATGAATATATGCTTAGAGCCTGTCTGTGTCTGCGCACTCTCCAAATAGGTGAAGAATCAGGATGAAACACTGAATGTTCCCCTTCCAGCCTGGTTCCTGGGGCGCGAGCACCCAGGGAGCC
>NW_009605555.1:739-2657 GCF_000690535.1 Cariama cristata | reverse complement strand
GCCGGGGGGGCGCGCGGGCGCCCGGCGGGAGCCGTGCCAGTGCCGGGCTGTGCGGGTTCTTCCCATGCCGGCCAGGAGCAGGGAATGCTGTGGCTCTGTTGCGATGCAGAACCTCGCTTCTTCCTTGCTCCCTAATGAGACAAAATAAATTTACGTGGTGCTGGATTTCCCAACCCCCCTTCCCCTTCTCTCATGGTAAAGCAAAGGCAGTTTTACGCTAGTTTAGACAACCTCCGCTCTCGCCTGAGCTGCGAAGCTCGCAAGCTGCCTGCATTTTTATGAGCTGACTTGTTATATGGGGTGGAAGTATGCAAAATATGTCAAGCCCAAGCAGAGATTTGAATCGAAACGACTCTAATGACTTGTAATAATTTTCGCATTCCAACATAAAACAATGTTAAAAAAATTCCATTACAATTGTTAAAAGACAAATCATTTAGCGAGCCCCTTACTTTATTGCTTTATTAGACAATTTACTTCGCAACGTTTTGAACATGCGATTGGGTGATCGCCCAGAGCTATTTCACTGTAAGCTGCATTAACAGAGAGTTCATCCCTTGTCATTAGTCAAAAAGTCAAACACCATCACTGTAGGACCAATGGCCTTGTCAAATTAGCCACCATCTCCGGTCGTTAGTATGGCACCAAATTAGGAGAAAAACCGGGTCCTCTCCCTCCTCTCCTTCCTTTCTTCATCTCTAAAAGAAGCCAGGCTGATTTCTCCTTTGGAGAGAGCAGCTGATGAGGAACACGGCCCCGGGAGCGGCCCGGCCCTCGGTGAGCTCCCAGTGCTGCGCAGCCCCAGCGTGGGACGTAGGAGCAGGGATGGACCCAATTTATTGTAACTGGTGCAAATATCCCCGGGGGATTCACTGCAACCTTCAGCTGGAAGCTGATGCGGGCGATACCTGGAGCCCCAGCCGGGCAGCTGGTCGGAGAGTGGGGTGAGCGGGATGAGGCGTCTCGCACCGAGGCTCACTGATGGCCCAAAATTTTACTTTTCCTCGGTGGGAAACTTCTCTGAGCTGGTCGTGCTGGCTACGCAATGCATTTGCAAAATCTCATAATGATGTTAAAACAGAAGATGTCTCATTATCTGGGATAGAGTAGTGTTTTAGCAGCAAGAGAAACCAAATAACGTCTCATTGCGGCGATAAAACTGTGTCCCCTCCAGTCATTAGTGTTTGGGAGTAACCCGGCAGGGCTGTAAGCACCAGCTGATGGCCCATAGTTGAGTTTTAGCACTTTCGGGTTAATGATGGCATCAGAATAAAGCAGTCTGTTTTCTTTTTTTTTTTTCCTTTTTTTGTTCTCTTTTTAAATTTCTATCACTGGGTTGGGAAGGCTGATATGACTTCCAAAGCCCAGCACTAACCTCCTCCTCTCTCACCATGCCTAAACCAGGCAGTTTAGTGCTCAGCTTTTCCACGTTCCCCCAGACGTGGTTTACAAGTCCAGCACCCAGTCCAAGCCTATTACCTTTGCATTTTTGCAAATATCTTCCATTTTGCTGCTAAATTGCCGAGGCAGGGGCATCCTCTCCTGTGGTGGAGGCAGCAGAGCTGGGTTGCAGGCAGCAGTGATTCCCAGACCCTCCGAACCATGGCATGAGGAAAGGCTCGGACCTCCTTGCGCTGGAAGACAGAGACGTCCTCTGCTTGGCTGTTGCTGCCTCTTCTACACATGTGGGGTTTCATCTGCTTGGATGGTGCAGAAGATGTTTAATCCAGGCTCATCTGGAAGCCCTTCCCAACGTGTGGTCAAGCTCAGAGCAGCTCTAACAAGGCATTCAGGGTAAGCAGACAGACTTTGGAAACACCCTCTCCTAAGAATCTTATTCATTGTATACTTGCATTCTTTCTAAATATTACCAAACATAAAAGAAGATGTAGAATAAAGAGAAAGAAACACACATCAG
>NW_009605555.1:0-727 GCF_000690535.1 Cariama cristata | reverse complement strand
AGGAATGCCTGTTCTCATTAGTTTTTTGGAAAATTTAGCATAAATCACAAGTACAGTGTGAAGAATTTACATAAATATGAATTACATCATGCATCTCTTTTCCTTATACATTTGGTTTCCTGATTTTTTGCAACCGCAACTTGGATTTTCTTGCCATTCAACACTGTTATGATGGTTTCAGTGTTCAGGTCCTCACTAATATGCATTCTGCAGGCGATGCGGTGCACGGCTGCGGCACGTGCGGCCCGCACGTGCCCCTGGGGCTGGGGTTTCAGCAGCTCCATCGCTGAGTCCTAGTCCCATGACATCTTGCTCCATGTACAATAGTCTACCTCAAGCCTGACCCTCATGATGGTGAGATGCGATAGGATGGGACAGGACGGGATGGGACGGGATGGGACAGGATGGGACAGAATGGGACAGGATGGGATGGGACACCTTGCTGGACCTCACCCAGAGCCAGCCCAGCCAGCCTAGCTCACGAGCAGTTTCAATAATCCAAAATTAAGAAATGAGGCAGCACAGTACAGGTGTGGAGGGGCCAGGGGTTGAATCTCTGCAGTTGAGTCTCTGAACCTGTCAGCCTACTGCTTTGCAATAATCTGATCCTGGTAGTTTGGGCTGCAAAAATACTAAAATTTTTATTGTAAAAGAATAATAAAAAAAGATAAGAAGTTGCACAAACTGCATCAGCAAATTCACAGAATCATAGAGTCATAGAATCATT
>NW_009605554.1:0-58967 GCF_000690535.1 Cariama cristata | reverse complement strand
TGATTCTATGATTCTATGATTCTATAAGAGGTAGAGTCATACCATTGACATAGAGAGACTTAGAAGTTTAATAAGCAAGTCCATTTACTGTATGGTGAGCAGCTTAGAAAAATTATGTTTGAGAGACATGATTCATGTAACATCATGGTTTAAGTTCTGACATTGTTAAATACATGTGCAACTCTATAGAAAGTTTAGAGGGAAAATCTCCAAGTCTTGGTAAGCCAATTTCATGAAGTTAGTTTTGAAACAAAAGTTCTTGTAGTCATCAATACTTTCATTATCTCTTGTTCAAGACTAAATACTTTGATGCAGAAAAATCCTGAGCACAGTATAACTTGGTTCTTGACCAAAACTTAATGCAGTTGTTTCAGCAACATATCCCTTAGAAAGGGAGATGTCATCAAAGGCCTCTCTGATAACACTGGTAACTCTTCAGTAACTGCAGCCTTATAGTTCTGCTATTATAGGTGAACTTTGCTCAAATTGTTGACTGATGGGGTTTTTGGTGTTATCTACTTCACAAGCTGCTGACAATCAGTTTCTGCCAGATATTCTTGGAATCGAAGCAGAAACATCAGCTGCAACTGCAGCAGACAGTTGGAAACACAGTCTGGGATTTATGGTGAAGATTTTTAAATATATATCTATTTTATATATCTATGTGAATATATACATTCAAAATCATAGTCTGACATCACGTGATGGAAAACAATGGGCTAATCAACCATGCGGTACATGAAAGACAAACTATTTACTTCATGATTTTGAAACTCATCACCAATATATGCCTTGAAGCAAGCTGCTGTAATGCTTTGTGAGGTTTACTGTTCCTGCTTGTGCTATATGAGATTCCTACAGTGTGTGCTACTAAACTTCTAAGGCCAGATTCCTGTTACTGAGCAAAATGAGACCATAGTCACAATTCCTAGGCATTTGCCACTTAATCAGACCACTGAATGGTCTGGACACACCAGCTTTTACATTCTATACCAATTATACATTTCTAAGTCTCTGGCAATTTTAGAGTGCTAATGATCCATAGGCTATTGATCTGGGGAGAAATCAGAAAGAATCATAGAATGGTTTGGGTTGGAAGGGACCTTAAAGATCGTCTAGTTCCACCCCCCCTGCCGTGGGCAGGGACACCTTCCACCGACCAGTTTGCTCAAACCCCCATTCAACCTGGTCTTGAACACTTCCAGGGATGGAGCATCCACAACTTCTCTGGCAACCTGTTCCAGTGGCTCACCACCTTCACCATAAAGAATTTCTTCCTAATATCTACCCTTTTTCAGTTTAAAACCATTATCCCTTGTCCTATCACTCCCTGATAAAGAGTCCCTCCCCATCTTTCCTGTAGGCCCCTTTAGATACCGGAAGGCTGCTATGATGTCTCCCTGGAGCCTTCTCTTCTCAAGGCTGAAGAACCCCAACTCTCTCAGCCTGTCTTCAATATGAAGAAACAGAAAACACACAAACATTTAAACTGTAGAGAGACAATTAAACTGTAGATGCAGGATCATCTGTGAGCCAGTTATATTCATTACTATTCAGATCAGTGGTATTCATTAGTATTTGCCAACCACAAAGGGGTTAATATACAAATACTCAGTTTCTCAGCTGCGAGAGACTTAAATAAACAGCGACATCTGCTAAAGACTTCAGTATACATAGGGTCCATTGGTAATGTGTAGCTTTTTTGGTTGAAAAGTTCCCAGCGAGCAGCCTCTTAAGAAGCCACTTTAGGTCCAGGGCTGAAAACCCTGGAGAGAAGAAATAAAAAGTGTGTAGCCTGTACATAGTGGAGGGACAGGACAGTGGGGGAGAGAAGTAAGCCTAGGCACCCAAGAGAAACGGAATAAAGGCATGGTATAGTAAGCAGTACATAGAAAACTGATGAGAAAGAAAAGGAAGCATGCATGGTCCTTGCCATGTGAGATTTTGGGAATACACAGCAGGAAAAGTGAGAGGGAGCTTGACCATGGGAAGGCTGAGAGGGCAGTCTGCAAAGGGAGGGAGAGGGACGTGAAGGGATTGCAAGACTCTGGCTATGGAGTAAATTAAACCAGAAGAAATGCCATTACCTAATTTAAACTGGAACTGTGGGGAAGTACAGAGTACCTCTGGGAGGATGTAACTGCAAATGGGAAACTGGCTACACTAGGCTGCCCTTAAATCTGGAAAGGTAAATGAAACAATCTTTGGGGAAGTCTAAGATACTCCAGACTGCTATATACTCTTTAAAATTCTGGGATATAGCTCTGGGAGAGGCATTTTACTGTTGAGAGTGTGTTCATTGAGAGTTGCAAACAATCTGAAATAGTGAAGGCAAAAGATCCTTAAATGATACTTACTTATTAGATTCCTACTATTATCATTCCAACTAACAGCCAAAATGTGTGAGGCTGTGAAATGGCAAATCTGGTAAAACAAAAGCACAAGACAAATGAAAGGCTTTAAAATTATGTTAACGTTATTTGTTGTTCATGAGACCCTTTTTACAGGAAAGACACAAACCAAAAAAAAAAAACATTCCACAGAGCATGAGAAAACTGTTGCATTGTGTTCTGAAGGAGTATTCCTTATTAAAAAATAAGGTTTCTGAAAATAATATTCTTATTCTGAATGTTTTGTATTTAATTTTTGTATGTAATATCTCTTATTGTATCAGAACTGTATGCTGATACTAAGCTAGGACCATCTGCTTAGTAAGAGGGCAGACATTTATGAAACAAGATAGGTAGGTATAGCTGGTTTGTTTCAGCCGTGTCAAAGTTAAATGGTAATGCCACCTCAGGAATTAGTGGAATGGTGTTTAAATTATGAGGTGGTCTTTCAAGAGGAGGAGGTAAAGACAAGCATAGAGGTGGGGGTTTTTTGCATGTACTCTCTCTTCTCATGTCACTTTGAGTTTCTCACTGTTTTAGCACAATGAAATAGGTTCCACAGTTCATAACTGCAATAGTCTTGATTTGCAAACTATTTATGTTTACTAACTGAATGTAAACAACAACATGAGAACTTCAAGAAGTTTTACTAACAAGTTATAGGCTATGGCAATGTTTATAAAGATGCATAATTTATTAACTAGATTGTTGGTGGAAAACAGCATTTTAAAGAGATCATCCAACCAAACAGTGAACAAGACCAAAGGTGCATTAAACACGGCTTAAGAAGTCTGGAAATATGGCTCATATTTTTCAAGTTAGAATTATTTTTATTCATATACTTACTAACACTGACTTTTTAGTGTTATAGCTCAGGAGGGGAAAAACATCAAACCATTCAGAATTATTGTCCTTACAGTAGAAACTAAATGTCAAGATCTGACTGTGATCAAAGTAAATGCATTTCTATTGTATTGTTATTCTTTATGCCTTGCTAAGTGAATTTCCTGCTTATAAAAGGTAACAGATTGACTGCGCTGTGAACAGAGGTCTTCTATTGATCTTCTGAACAAATGTGACGGTGTGAGATGCCAGATGTTGTCTCGCTAATGTACCACTTTTCTAACCAGAGGGAGTACCACAAAGGATCAAACAGAAGTTCAGTTACAGTCCCCCGTTTATATGCCCAGGCACTCAGTAATCCCAGAGCCGCTGTGGGTGCCGATGAATTTCTGTCAGGAACACGAATGAGACAATGCTTTAATTTCACCACAGGTTGCTGACCTACCCCAAGACCTGAACCACTCAACAGAAATGGAAAATATATGTATATGGATATATTTGTATGTGTACATATATCTGCCCATTATTTTCATGTCTAGGTATCCATTTTCTTAGCCCCACTTTTAAAAGTGAGGAACAATGCAACTATAGAATATCCACCCTAACAAAATAAACACCACATTTTCAGGTTAAAATGAATCTGTGAAGACTCTAAATTACCGCAAAAGTAACTTGTAGATGAAAATTCTAACACAGAAACATAGAATTGTTTAGTCAGAAATGGAAGAGTAAACATAGTTGAATTCACAACCGATTTCCCTGATTTGTTTCAATTTTATTGGACAAATATTTTTCCTAATGAGTGTTGTAGAGTTTGTGTTTTAAGTGTGTAATAAAGCTGCATAGAGACCAACTTTTATTCAGTTATAAATGGAAGACAAGTTCTCAGAAATAAGCTGGTATTCTCCTTATAGCTTGTTTGGGCCCTTCACCATTCAAACTGCTAAGAATTTGAGACAGTCTTTAGAATTACGATTTTATGGATTTATCTCACTGACAGCTACCAGGGCGAAACCCTGGGTCATTTGTCAAAGCAAGACTTATTCTCACTTCTTTCCATAGGGGTAAGTCACTCAGGCTGAGAAATACACTGAAAAAGAGAGAGATTTCACTAGGGAATTGGTAGAGTTCCTCAATTTCAGAAAAAAAAGTCAGTTTACTAGTGTTATGACCAAAATGTATGTGAGTTGTACAAAGGGAGCCAAAATTGAGTTTATAATGAAACTTAGTTGCAAATGTTGCATCTTCTAAATTAATTTTCTTGATCAGTAATCTTAATATGTCAAGATGAGGAAAAGTGCTCAGTTTATGTAGGTTGCTACAAGGACACTCACAAATTGGTCTTCTGCAGACTACTGTTCCTTGAAAGCCCTGTCCTGCTCTTACCAGCCACCTCTGTTCTATCATTGCATTCTCCTCAAGAAGGAGTCCTACAATTACAGAATAAAATTACAGGCTAAAGCAATATTGAAATTAGATGTTATGCACAAGGTTCATTCCATTAAATTGTTGTGAACTGTTTATCCCCGCCTTTAGTGGAAAAAGTTGCTTTAAAGGAAAAAGAGTGAGTTTCACCAAACTGCAATATGTACAGGACAGCTTGATGTTGAACATCCATATAGTATTAGAGTAATAAACAAAAATGTGAGACTCCTGTACTGTGACAAAAGACAAAGATCTTTATTTTTTCTCCTTGATTTAGCATTTACTAGCAAGCTACTGTTACACCGAATTAAAAACCCATAGGACCTGATTAGTTGTGATGAATTAACATTAGACACTAATGGTTTCTACCTGTCTGGATGACTTCAAAAACATCAATCCCTGAGCTTATCAGAAATGCTGTCTGCAAGGTACTGGCCTTCCTGGTATTTCCATGATGCTAATTGCTATCATTAGCAAGTTGCCTCCTCACCAGAGACGCTTGTAAAGGACAAGGTTGTGGGATTGGGTTTTGGGTGATAAGTGTGCCATCTGCTTTCCTTTTACAGCCCCTAGTCAGATAGATTCATCAGTGCCACTTTAAAAGAAGTGCCAGAGGGGAAAAAAAAAAAAGAAAAAAAAGAAAAAAAAGAGTTCTTTACCAGATGTTATCCAACATTTTATGATAGATGAAAAGCCAGATAAATTGATGGTGATTAGAAAATTGTTGTGTTCTCCCTACTCTTCTGGTTACATTTCAATGGAATGTCTTCAATAATAGCTACAGGCATCAAAAAGCAGGCTGTCAGGTTAATTGTGTCAGCCTCATATTACAACAAGGACAGATTTGTGCATTTTTTAGGCATTTCATCTTGTGGAGGTTAGGAGTCTGCTTACCTGTGTGGTGTCACTGTGCTGGGAAGGGCTCAGCAGAGTGTCCACATCAGAGAAGTAGCCGTGATTCAGCTGTGCTTCTCCTTTCAGTCCCATTTCCTTTACACTGTTGTAATTTCTTTTATCTGCACTCCCCCAGCTACTCTGAGTCACAGGGGCAGTGGTTCCAGAGGGTTTCCCATTTCTCATCATCTCCCACCTCAGGTGGCTGGAGGGGAGAGTGACAGATAAACAGATTCCTCTTCTTGGCTGTGGCCTGAGCGTGGATGAGGAGGGGAGAGGAGGGAGAAATGTTGCTTCTTAGCACTCTCATGCAGCCCAGAGTATTATTTGAGTTTGGACTAGACAAAGAGAACCTCAAATCACAAAGCAGACAAAATTTAAATCTGAAATTCTGCATAGGACTCAGGATTATCTGAAACTAAATGTCAGACCACTGTGAAATCTGTGACTCTCTGCAGGCACCAAAGCCCCAGTGTGGGGACTGAATTTCACTCCTGAAAGCAAGTAATGTTAACCGCCTTGCACACAAAATCTTCAGAAAGTTAGGGGAAGGGCAGTGCAAAATGCTTTTAAGTTTTGTGGTGAGGTACTCTGCTTATCGCGCAACCAAGAACACTAAGGGGAAAGTTCAGGGTTATAAGTGTATTAGTTGAATATTAGCCACTAAACTGAGGTGATCAGGAGTAAAATCTCATCAGTGGGAGGGCTTTCTCACCCTTAACGTCCAACCCCTGCTGAGCAGTAAGGTGAGTAGAGAATATTGTTTATAAAAGCTGTATTCCTGGTGGGCAAATTAGGGAGCAAGTATGGATTCAGACTCAAGCTTCCAGACTGTTGAATTGCCATTTAACTGAATATATGTAGAGTGAAGTTTCCCATGTTGTGAAATTCACATCTGAGGTGTGCAGCTTAGACCTGAGTTCAAATTTTCCTGACTTTGAAAGCTACTTCAAGTGCCCAGCTCAATTATGGACATGAGGCCTCCCCTGACCCTGCCCATGGCCCAGGATCCCGTTTCAGCCCCCAGGGCCATCAGCCCCTGCCCCAGAGAGGCCACAGCAGGGCTGGTCTCCAGCTTCCCACAGCCCTGCCCTACCTGGCCATGGGTCCCCCAAGGCATCCCTCTCCACACAGTCCTACTGAACCATCTCATGGACATGTCTGACCAAGGGTGCCTTCAGTACACATTGTGGCATAACATGTGCCCATCCACAACAATAAACGTCATCTCTTCTTACTGAAAATGGTGGAAAAACAGTTTTCCTGTGTGCAGTTTTCTGCAGAGCAGAATGACATAAGGACATGAAGACACTCATTAATTTGAGATACCTGAATTGGTGTAGTCCTGTTGAAATTTTAAAATATTGAGTGTATCTTTTCCAAGCACAAAAATATTGTGGAGACTGTATATGTGGATATGGCAAGAGGAGTAATCGCGCTTCATTGTTTAAAAAAAAAAACAAAACAAAGAAAGAAAGGTTGTCTTTCTGATGTGTTATAAATGATAGCATGACTCCTTCCCACAGAAGGTTCACACCTTTTGGAAATGTTGTGTGTAATCTTTAACGCTCTATTAAAGGTGAATTAGTTTTAAAGGAACTAATTATTATTAAATGGTTGCCCTAGCAACACAAAGAAGGTTACCATAGTAGCCTCTTCTATGCAAGTTGAAATACAGCCAGTCTAAAGCTTCATAGAACTGGGAATTTTAAAACCAAAGAAGAAAATATAAACTTCTTCCTTCACCTAGTGAACCACTGTCATTACATAAAAACTAAGCGAGGTCAGACCCTGAGATTTTTGTTGTTGTCTTATTCCAGTTGTAATAGGTCTTGTTTGCTTTTCCCCTTCATTGAAAGCTTGAGGAAGGTAATTAAAAAAGGTTAAACTACATGATATCCATGTAATTCACAATCTTGTCACATTTGCTTTGTGACAGATATGGGGTGATTCAGATATCTGGGAAGAAAGATTCCTGAGCTAATTCTTTTTCCATGAGGCAATGTAGGGAATCATACATCTCTCTCTGTCCCTGCATTATCTATCACACTGGGCCAAAGTAGGGGATGTCCTCTTATTTCTTTGCTTTCTGATAGAACCTTATCATCAGTAAATTATTTAGATACAGTTTGACAGCATTCATATGGAGCTCCAGAAGCCTCTGTGAATCAAGAAAGCATGCAGTATTTTTCATGGTATCACTGTGAGGTCAGAAAGCAATTCTGTCACTGGCAAGAGATGACCAAATCACTAGGAAAAAATAGTGTGCCCAGTGGGTCACAAATACCTGTTGGGTCCAAGTGTTGCTGTTTCTGTTGCTGTATTTTATTCATGTCTCTTTCTCTGTTTCCCTTCAGCTGGAGTCAGTAATAGTGTGTGAACATTTGTACCACGGATCATGTTGCAAAGACTTACGAAACACAGCTGAACCATTTCCCAATCTCATGAAAACACCACTGTTGTGGAATCAGATTTTAAAACAATTATTCAACATTTAGTGTTTTCCATAAAGCCACAGTATCCCAACTGAAAGGCCTATGCAAGAATAAGTGTTTCTTTGAAAAGATGAAATGGGTTTCTGGTCCATCAGGTTGTGGAGAAAAGCTTAAAAAAACCCTTCCGAACCGTAGTGAGTGCTACATGCTCAACATCTCCTCTCTCACCGTATGCCTTCTCAAGAATACTAAATTAGTCCCAAATGCAGTTGAAATGACAACAATAAGCCCCAGATAACTTCATGGCCTCCTAAAGACAGTGTCGTGCTTCCAGAAAGCCTGCATCATTTTGTAAGGGTCAATGTGGAAAAGCTGGATTTTTTATTTTTACTCTGATATCACAAAGTTAGCATTACAATATTAACTTCAAAATTAATCTCTATTTTCACCTAAAATTTCACATAGAAGTCACTTCTGAATAATGGCTCTTTTATTAGCCTATCGCTAGCAAAATACTATCATTGGCCATGGAGTACCAAGCTTTATGACTCCTATCACCAAGGTTTCACTTCAAATGATGTTTTTCAGGGCTTGCACTCATGCATCCATCCTCTCTCTCTGTAGTTGTCCTGCATAGCTGCTAGGCAGCTGCCGTGGAAGCTGGTGAAGTCTCCACAGTTGGGAAGGGAAGGTAGCTCCTTCCCTGGGAAACTCCCGCTCTGACTCCTCAGGTTGCCCCGACTGCTGCCCAGGTCGAGGGGTTTGCGCTCCCTCAAGGTCTTGTGCGAGTGCTCAATGTCTTCAGGGGAGCTGAACTGCTGCTGTGACATGAGTGAACCTGTCAGTTCCCAGGAGCAACTCTGCATGGTCAGACAATATTCACACCTGCAAGCCCCTGGTAAACTCTTCTTTCTGGCTGCCGCTTGCCTTGGTCAAAACTGGATTCCTCTGATGATGGATTTCCGTGAGAAATGGGCTTCTAATGGGATAGTTGTGAAGAGAATGATTTCTTCTTTATGTAGTAGTGCTATGCTAACAAAGCATAAATGACACTGAATAGGTAAGTATAATATTTAT
Organism: Cariama cristata; assembly: GCF_000690535.1. Lineage (NCBI taxonomy): Eukaryota > Metazoa > Chordata > Aves > Cariamiformes > Cariamidae > Cariama > Cariama cristata. The sequence goes on along the minus strand of NW_009605554.1, from coordinate 49,903 downwards.
ATAGGAGGTACTATCCATTTAAATCCACTGAAATTAGAAACTGAGCAGAAAGTACCTAATCATGATTAATTAACAGAAAGGTTTGCCCTTAATATTTTATACTGCTTTTTAAGCCATCTGAACAATTCAGAATGAAGCAATTATAACTCATGTACCTTTTGTTTCCTGAAAAGAGCTGTTCCTTTAAACCCCGTGTTTTCTAAGAAACACGTACATATATCCATGTAATTAGTTCTTGGAAGATATGCATAGGTTGTATAGATGATTTTTGCACAAGAAATATTAGTCAATTAATGAATCCAGTTATTATAAGAAATTACTATGAATTAGGACAGAAGTTAAACATTAAGCATTTATGCCACTTGACATATTTCAAAGAGAACTTGATTTACTGTTTATGATGTAAAGTGAATTGATTCCTTGAGGGACCCGTAAATTCTCATCAATGTGAAACTAGAATATGCATATATGGTAGAAAGATGAGATTGCAAACTCATTACCACCATCTTTTTCCATTTGTTTGTGTTTGTTTTTTTTTTTAAATACAATTGATACTTTTTTTTAATAATAGCATGTGTTTTATGAAGGTGTCACAGGTCAGAAAAACTCTCCCTGGAGAAAAAAAAACAACCCAAGGCTACTCTGCTGCTGCTCTAGATTTGTATGCTCTTCAGCAGTTGCATATATAGCAAAGTTCATGTCCTCTGGTGAAAAAAAAGGTAAAATTCTTCTCCATACGTAAGCAGAATGAGTGTGATTGTGAGACATATCTCTTAAAGTCCCCAGCACAGAGGCGGAGCAGTGAAGATGCTTTTCAGTCACTTCTGTGTACTGCCACTTCTGGGTTGCTCAGGTAGCTAGAGAGTTTCCATCTCCTTTTGTCCCTTTTACCCAGACATTCAGGCCTGCCTGACTTCACTGCCATATCCAAGAGCTCACCACAATGCCATTTAAATGGTGACAGTACCCTAAGCGGAGGCTTTGCCCCACTGCACAGCTTGTTCTCTGGCACAAGACCTGGAGCAGAGCTTGAGAGGCACTCTGTGAGCTTATCTCCCACACTGCCTGTGCTGCAGAGGTGACAGTCCTGAATAAATAATGGTTTTTTGGAAGCCTCTGTGTGCTGCTTTAGCCTCTTTATGCAGGCAAATAGGGCCAGGATGCAGCTGAGGGCCTTACTCAATAAATCAGCCTGGAAGATTGACAGTTTCTAACTAGTGTAGCATGCACTTGAAATTGTTCAAATACTCAAATACCAGGCTCTCAGACATGCTGATATGCATCTGAAACAAAATTAAATTGTCCAAAATCTCTTTTCTGTCTGTAAGTCTGACCTAGAAATTCATAAGAAAAGTGAAAGTGCTATCAGAGAATTCGTTAGGCGTTATATTTTAAGTAAAAATTGAGAAGAGTTCTGTTCAGAAGAAATCTTTTGTCTGAGTTTTTGGAGGAGTGTGAGAATTGTCCTTGCAGAGCGCCAGGGTACGTCTACTGGCACTGATTACTGCTCTCCACTTTGCTACAACTTGGGGTCAACTGCAAATGTTTGAACCATGAGTCAAATATCCAAAGTTACAAGCAATGATTTCTAGGTCTAATATTGAAAAGACAATGCAGTCAATGTCTTTTCTCTTTTTATTCTGCTGGAGAAATTTTATAATTCATGTATTCACGCTTTTCTCTGTACCCAGAAGAGATAAAAAGCAAATTTTAAAACAATAAAAGTTTTTATTTTATGCAAAACCTCAGGTTCCTTTTTAAACCAAATTCAGATAAATTTAAGGAAAAAAAAAGATATTTACTGTGATAGTGAACAGGAAAATTAAAGGACTTTTTAACAGTTGAATTTACCAAGAAAACTTTCAAAGGAATTCAAAATAATTGTAAAACTCCTCTGAATTTGGAAGGCATTTCAGGTGACAAAAAAAAGGAGGAGTTATCTTCATTTCTTAAGAATTATCAAAGTATTTGTTTGAAATATTAATTCAAATAATCATTTTTAATCTTTTAAACACAATTTTTTATTTCGGAAATGCTTGGCTAATGTATCAAAGTCTGACTTCTCTTCTTGAAATACCAATTTTCGTTTAAAAAGAAAAAGCACATTAAAACACTTCCTTAATAAGCCAAAACTTTTCAGTTGGATCAAACGGCTCTGGGTTGACTCAACTGTTTTTTTCTCTCATTTTTCTACAATTTTTAAATCATAAGCTTCATTTTAACCCAAAATATTCTTATGTCTCAACCACTGAACTGAATGTTCACTGTTTGTCAGTTCTACCTATGGTTAACTTGAAAGAGTAGATAATACCGAGCTCTTCCATAGAGGTCATTATTGTAAATATTTCTCCTATGTTTCCTACTCAGATTCATCTGGAAAAGCAAAATTACAGTTTCTGGCAATACTAGTTCAGGACAATATTTAAAAATAAAAGCACTTGAAAAACAAAGGAGGATTTCTTTCTAATCCTCAAAGAAGTATCATTTTGGAGTTGTTTGACATGTTGAAGCTGCCATAGTTGGTTGTCCTTGCAGTACCAATACATTTGTGAATGCACAGTGCTAGAAGGTATTACCATACTGAGTTGCTGCTGTTGAAGACCAGGTTGTGATTTCAGTTATACACTCAGTTATTCAATACTGCTATTCACCATGATGTTATTGAGATAAAAATCTGGGCCAGAACATTCATTAAATTATCACTTTGACTTATCTGATTGGTTGCAGAACCCCCCCAATTCTTTCATATCGCTTGTTCCTCTAAGAGCCTTACAGAAACATATGAGTTAATTAGCTTCAAGTATGATAAATGAAAAGGAATGTTGTGTGCATGAATTAAATATGAATTTTTGTGAGGAATTATACCTTAAGTAAGGAATTAATGGTCTTTAAGTACAGGAGAGATTAGTAACTGTAAATGACTGACCTTGGTGAATTCTTAAAAGAGGACAATCAAGATCTGTTTAAACTGAAGAATGTTTGAGATAATTTTTTAGTTTTTAATACTTTGTTTTTTCAGAACTATTTGTGGCATTCTTTTTTGCCCCTATGTTTACCACCACATTGTAATGATTTATATCACTGATACTGAATTTTCTGTCTTTAAAATGCATGTAAAATCCATCAATGTAAACATCAAAACAACTGTTAGGGAGGTAGGATGGAAATGTCATTAAATTCCATCTAGAATTAAATTCTACCAATGCTTAATTTGGTTGGTTTCTGTCAATCCTGAAAGATTTCCCTGAGGCAGAGGAATTAAAAACAGTTTAATATTTTGGTGATAGGCAAGGTGAAAAAATAATTTTGGGACAGGGAAAATGTTTCCTTTTCTGGATTTTAGTGTTCTTAGAGATGTTAAATATTTTAGAATAAAGCTGAAGGAAAGAAAATCACAAGTCATAGTCATTTCTATGTAGAGAATAATTTTAAAATAACAGAATGAATTTTGGCTTAATTTGTTTTTTCCAAAACAAAAAAAATTTTTAAGCTGAAATGAACCCTTGGTTCACCAACCTGTCTTCACTCCAGTAAATTAATGACTGTCCTTTTTAATGTCTTTAGGCAAATTTTACAATTTCAGAATATGTGTTTGAATACACATACACATACATATATACATGTACATATACTTTTTCTCTTAAAACATTTAATGTGAAAATTTCAGCTAGTTCTATTAAGGATGAAACTTTATTTTTCAAAAGAACTAAAGAAATTCTACTAAATATTGTACTTCTAAAAATGCATAAAATAATCCAATCCATAAAAACCTCATTTTCCATAGTGATTTGACTACTATCTTTTTTAAACACAGCTTTAATCTCCGGTCTTTCAGAGGATGACGCACAGAGCTATGCCTCTCTACTAAACCTGTTTCTCCTTTTATTCAAAAGAAAATGCCAGCCTGTCCTGCTGGGCTGTTCATGCCCAACTATCAGGCATAGAGACAGGTGCCTGGGATCCATCCTGAGGATAGCTGAAGTCACAATTAGGGTGTCTGTCTGCCATTGCTTTATGTGTCCTGCACACTCTTCAGCCTTCCCAGTAGACTCATTCTGATTTGTTTGAGGCTTTTTAAAGGTATTTTTCTTAATGTCTCTGGAAAACAGCATCATTATCCCTACCCCGATGTCCTTAACCCACACTGGATTTCTTCATCTGTCAGGATATAGGTCACATCTGGTTTGTTGGGCATAACCAAACGTCCTACTCCCGGCCAGCAAGCATGCAAAACAGAACAGTCCTCTTGGTCCTGTAGACAGCGTTAACACAGGAAGAAGAGTCACAGCTTCATGACTTCATCATCATTTCTGTCTGTCCCCTGGAGCAGCCAGTGCCCTTGGATGGCTGCATCCATCCTGTTACCGCACAGGATGGTAAAGCTTATATGGCCTGCAAGCTGCAGTAGCTTTTTCTTCCTTAGACAGGACACACAGGATAGTGATGCTTGGCCTTCATGGCTGTATCAGCTTGCCCTCTATGGCTATATCAAGAAATAATCATGCAATGGGAGACGGACACAGGACAACCACCCAGCCCAGCTCTGCACGCAGTAGGGCACTGGTGCTCTGGGTGACCCTGTCCTGTAGTCATTTTATTCCTCTTGGTACAGGCTCCCATCCATGCTGCATTCTTCCCTGTCCTGCTGCCCTGGATCCCTCTGCCCATGCTGTACCTTTCTCACCACAACATGCCTTGATGTCCTTCAACATCACAGATTTTTGCATGGTCTCTGTACACAACTGATTTTTTTATCAGTAGTGGCATGACTTTCAGGGGAGCTAGGTCAACATGACGAAGTGCTGTTTTACAATGAAATAAGGCAGTTTCCCCAGGAATTGCTTTTGACACCAAAGGCCCCTACAGTCCTATTCCACATTTAAGTAGGGATTCTTTGTAAGGGTGTCAGGCAAGGTCCTGTAATTCACATTAACATCCACTTTATTCTCTACACTGCAATTTAGTGTAGGGCACATATCCTGTGGACAGGCTTTCACAGCCCCCCATCAGGGCCCTGAAGGTACCAAAAGACCATTACTGCAGGCTCACCTGCCCCCCACCCCACCCCTTGTCCTCAGGGGCCATCACAGCCCCTCTCTGAGCTCTGCCATGGAGTGGTGGTCTCCATCCCCATCTCCTGGGTGGCCCTTGGTCCTGGCTCCCCCTTTACTGTGTGTGGGGCTGTTGATGGACCCCTCAGTGAGCCAGCCTGTGGGAGGTTGCCCTTGATTCACCCACTCCTGAGGCATCCTCACATGCTGCTCCCTGGCACCTCCCATTCCTTGATTTTTTAGAGGTAAACTAAAACAAGAGACTTGACAAGGACATAACCTTGATCAGTTTTAGCTAGCTTTCTGTTTAATTGCTCACCCAGATGTTTGAAAGCAGTCAAACCAGACCTCCTGAGGACTGCCCAGAAAGCCTGTTATTATCTCTCTGCTGTTTACCAATTGTACTCTCTTGATGTTGGTGACAGCTGAAATTAGGCAGAAATGATCGAAATGTATTCTTAGAGGCAATGCAAAAAGTTGGTTGAAGATAATACCTGAATGTTACGCCAGAAAGAAGAGTCAGCTATAGAGACACTTGAAGAATACATGTAACCTTCATTTTTTTTTGCATATACTGTCCCCATTTCAGATTTCAGATTTTTTCTCCAGAAGTAAATGTCAGTTTTGATGGTAATTTCAAAGGGATTTCTATCTGGACTCTTACTACTTAAAATCCTTAAAATATCAGGGGAGGCAGTTTGCATAACATTGAGACCTTATCTAAAGATCACTGAGGGCTGTGAAAAAATTCAGGAGATTTGACATCTTTTGCATCATTTCCTGTATGTAAAGTGCTCTCCAGAGATGACACTGCAGATCAGACAGTCCAGTTTGTCATATATTATTGATTATTTTTTTCTTACTCTTTTTCGTGAACAAAGAGCTGGTTAAAAAAAAAAAAAGGAAGGCAAAAAGAGAAAGAAGCAGCAATATTTATTCTCTACTTTATTCTTCTTTGCACATTTTATATTTAATTATGCATATTAGTAATTTCTCTGAGTTTTACATTTTATCTCACTCTTCCAAGGGATTTCACTCAAAGTCATTGCAATTGTAATTTCACTACTGTTCAGTAAAAAAATGTGGCAGTTAGAAGATCAAAACTCGTTAGACTGGGTCAAACAACAGTACTTCCTGGTGCAGAAAACCTTTATGTTCTATCTTTCCACTAATCAACAGAACTTTCCCAAAAGTAAGATATGAAATTAGAAATGCCCTTTTTATTCGGCCTGCTCGTTAACACAGTGTGTTTGTTTCACATGTAATGGCATTGCACAATGCAAGAATGACTCTTAACTTTCTTTTGTAGAAGTAATTGTGTGACTAATCCAACAAAAGACTTCTGGTTTCTTCTGAATGGCTCTGTGTGGACTGACCAAAACAGATATAGAAGCAGATAAGTAAATGACGCTTTGATAGCTAAACAAAACTCAAATGCAGTTTGAAAGATGTGAAAAAATACTTAATTATTGCAATGGGTGACAGATTTTTTAAGTTTTCAACCAAATCAGAAAGAAATAAACAAAATACAGAGTCTAGGTTAACAAAGTAGAGCTGTCTGCAGAGACTGGGATTCTCAGGCAACATCAGGAAACACTCTTTGGTGTTTAGACATTAAACCCTATCATGCAGATTCTCAATTGTAGCTCCAGAAAGCAAGCACTATAATTTCTGTTCTTTCTGAAGATACTGCAGCCTAACAGATGCTGGAAGGTAGTTATGGGCAGTGTCTGTAAAAACAGCAGTGTCTTAAATCAAAGCAGCTTTGCACAATGGAATGATGATCCTTATGGGCACCAGCAGGTGGTTGTGGACACCTAAATAGCTGTAAAACTCATTGAAGTCTGTCAGAGTGCTAAACTAGAGGAAAACCCATGAATGTTATGTAGCACAAATAGCTGTAGGGACACTCCCAAGCAACAGACGTCACAATAGGTCATGTTACGCCAAGTAAATGGCAAGTTTTGCTCATTCCAAACTTATAAGCTAAACAATTAGCTGTGAGGTGTGTGGATGCCAAAAGCACATAACTGACAAGGAACTTTTGACTTGTTCCATGCTGGCTGTGGGGTGCCTTTGGCACTGTGTGGGTGTGGAAAAGGGGCTGAAGGCAGCTTCTCCTTCCTTCCAAAATCCACACTCCAGCAGTCTGGTGCTGTTGTGATATCTGGGAAAGGTAACTTGCAATATGTTACTACCACATTTCAAGAAACAGGAGTATTTAAGACCAGACAGTACCAGACTTGCCACTTCTGTTCCTCATCTTAGTGATACAATAATGCAAGATCCTATCCAAGTGATCAAATGGATAAAGAGTCAGCCTTATCTTAAGATAGAGTAAAAAGTGTATACTTCATTGTCTTATGCAGTGACATATAAAGACTAAAAGAAGAAAATTGGATTTCAGAATCAGTGATTGCAGTGAACCAGACAAACATGTACAGTGTCTTGGTCACAAACTGAGTATTAATGTCTTTCATTTCAAAATAAAAAATAAAATATCTAGAACATTATTATTCTGTGGCCAGATTTTCACTTAGATAGAAAGATTTCTCACATCTTGAGTGGAAACGTATTTTCTGCACTGGTTTGGCAGTACCACAGCTCTAAATCTGCTAGAAATCCTGCCACAGGAGAGTGGTTCTTTACCCTTGATTTTACCTCAGCTTATCTTTCTTGTCTCTTCCTGATGATTTCCTTGTGCCTGATATGGGAAAGATTTCTAAGCAATCTGGCAATGAAAAATAACAGATTGTGTTCTGTGAAGCACCTGACTATATTTTTATAAGACTGACCTATTCTGTCTCTCCTTAACCTGTTCTCATAGGTGTGAAATCTCAGGGCATTTTTAATCAGTTATTTTTAGTTGTCATTGAAAGAAGTCAAATATATCACTGTGCTGACAAGGGAGAAAGAGCCGATAGAGATGTTAATACAAGCCTCCCCATCACAATTTCACATCTTGTTCTTTGTGACAAGAAGCTATTTTATCTATTAGATTATAAAAACTTGCTGATCTTATTTGTAACATATTTTACGTATAGTCTTTAGTGACATTAACAGAATAAGAGAGTTAATGGTTGAGAAAAGCTAGATGAGATCCAGTGTGAGAAAGAAGTTTGAAGTGAATTTTTATTGCCTGAATGGCTACCTCTCACAATTATAAAACAAAGCAGTGGCTCATCCTGTCACCATCTCCCTCACAAAACTTCCCATCCTTATTGACCTTGATTCACTTACATTAGTATCCTGAATCAGGAAGAGAAAAATTCTGTTTTCTGTAGCCTGAGGGAAGAAAATCAAATCAACAGATGGTGCATCCACAGGAAGGCTGCATATGGGCTATAGGAAAGAAGAGTCTCTAAACTGAGATTAACCAATTTGTTGTACCTCTAAATGGAGCCTGTATCTCATGTGACACATTAAGATAAGATATTTCTAACAACAAGGAAAGGTACCACCCTGTATGCCTTTAACTAAAGTGCTCTGAATGACAATACTATCACAGTAGAGGTAAGATTGTAAGAGTGCAACGAAGGGAAGGTTTTGGAGCTAAACTGTTGAGTGGTCCAGAGGTGAATAGATCCTTCAGCTCTGGAACACTGTTACCACAGCGAAAATATAAACCATTTAAAACAGGCTCTGGATATTTTCTAAATTATACTGAGTTGTTAAAAAGCCTTTTCTTTAGCCTCCCACAGCAGATTGATTTGTCTACATTTTCCTTACATTAAAGAAAATTAGTCTTCACATCATGGTGAGGATGAGTATTTTCCCCTGTGTCTCAATAGCTCTCACAGCTCCATTAGAAGTCCTTTCTTTTTCTCTTTGTCACTTTGGTCTGTCTTCAGCTGGGTGGGAGGCGAAAACACACAGACAGCTCTGGCCTCAAATGCTTGGGGATCAAAACATGTGAGAATGCGTTTCTGTAGCTGTCATTTTCACAAGACATTTATCAGATTTGTAGCTAAAATCATATAACAAGAAATAACCCTCTCTCCACCAAGTAAGCAGAAATAGTGGTATTGACAACGAAATTTACTATTCAGAGTCTGGTTAATTGAAGAAAATAATGCTGACTTTCTTGAAGATGGACAACAGCTCTAACCTTTCGCAGCAACACAATTCCTTATTCGTCCTTTACAGAGAAGGATTCCAGGCTCATCAGCTTTCTAGTTTTCCTCTGGTCTCCCATTGACTGTAAAAGTCTCATGAGCCAGTTTTCAAACTAGAGTGTATTACCCTCTCTATTTGTGTTCAGCATCTGTATCTTTGGAATTATACAGAGGAGGGAAAATATGGCTACAGATAGTAGCAAAATTCTGATTTTGTTCTACATAAGACTTGGAGAAAACCCTAAATTTACTGCATGATTATATTCCATAGACCTTCTGTTTCAGTGACAGTAAGCTAATGAAACATTCAGTATTGCTAATGCTGAGCTAATATACCTGTGGTCAGTCCAGAGTGTTTATAATTTATATCCAGTTCTCTTTCCACATCCTGCAGCAGTCTACTCCTACTTTTGTTAACGGGTTCATTCCTTCTCTCAGCACCCTGCTTTTACTAACAAAACCTTATTAATTCTGTTACAGTGGAAGGATTTTTGTTGTTGTGAAACTAGTTTGCATGAAAACAGAATAAGCCATGCTGTTTCCACAACAGCTTTATCCTTAGAGATAATACAGTAGAGAACCTCAGATTATTTTTTGTGCATTGTTATGACTGCTTAGTGTAGCCCTTACGTACAAAAGTTTCTCCCTGTTCTGTCCCATATAGATCTCTCTGACCTGTCACACATTAGAAGAACTCATCGCTAAGTCTTCTGTCTGCTCTGAAACCTTTCTTCCTTTGCTCTCTGTCTGCTTATCTGTGCATCCTTCCTTTAGCTATAAGTTACTAAAAGCAGAGACCATCCTTCTGAAATGGTTTGGGATGTACTAAAGCCCACTCCCTGGTAGGCAGACATAATTAGCAATGTTACCATTCTTGTTTTGCCAGGCATACCAAATTTTTTTGTATGCTTGTTAAGTGCTTTAATAATGAAGAATTTTAGAAGTTCTTTTTTAAATGCAAGTTGCTGAAAAATGAACCTTTTTTTATTTGTAATTTATTATTTATTTCCCAGCAGTCTTGAACTGCCATGTGATGTTCTCCATGACACAATAAATCAATTTGTTCAAAGCCAGGAGTGCTTTGGGGAAACTCCAAGAGGGAGACAACAAATACTATACTGGCATAAAAATGCAAGGTAAATGAGCAACAGTCCCACCTCGACACCATGCATGTACTAACCTGCCCATCTGTAGTCACTATACTGGGAATATAGACACTGAATTTGGGAAACATCAGTCCATTTAAGCTGCCTCAGAAAGTTTTGAAAACATGCGAGTCACTGAGATTTTTAAAAGAGCAAATATCAAGGTGTAGAGGCAATAGCACTGCTGGGGTAGTTGGTTACGTTGTCCAAATACGTGCTGCCAGTCTACCAGAAAAGTGAAATGACATTTGATAACTGCTCTTATGATGATCAGTTTCAGGAGTATAAAGATTAGACTTTAATCTTAAAATGTAGAATTTCTGTTGACATGCGGAGGAAGGAAACTTGTAACAGAAAAAAACCTGGTGGAATATGGCCTTTGATGATCTAATTATACTGAAAACAACATATACCCTGATCACTGAGAAAAAGAGAAGGACAAAGAAAACGGAAACAAACAACCTTTAAGTAAACTTCAGATCTCAAGTCAACTGTTTTGGAGAAGATTCTTCACCGAAAAAAAAAAAAAAAGTTGAAAAACATACTCTGAATTAATAGGGCGCAAAAAGTGTGAATGTTAACTGTTATTATGAACAATGGATGATTATTAGACTCCTCAGACTCCTCATGGCAATGGCTAAAGATAGACTTTATTCCTTCAGAAATATTCCCCATGGCCAGGCAAAAAGACAACCAGATGGTAGTGGACAGGAAGGAGCCTAGGGAAAGTTTGGTTTTCTACTCCAGAACTCTCCTGTACCTGATGAAGGCTCTGACATGCTTTAAATCCCAGACTGTCCCTTCTCCTGTCTCATTCTTTAAGACTTCTGAACTGGAACCATCTTTTCCATACAGGAATATAGACCAAAAGTTTTGGCAAAGTGTTTTACAGAACCCCTTCATAAAAGTTACACACTTGTGTTTCCTTATAAGCAGATAACCTCAAAACATGCCAGAACGTGGTTTTTCAATTACCAACACTAGCTTTTGCTTTTTCACTGACTAAGAGGAGGACTAATGGTCTTTTCACACCTTGTTTTATGCAGGTCATGCTAACCCAAGCTATGCCCCACTGTACACTGCCTGTAGACTGAAAACAAAATGAGCTCTAGACAGTATATTCCTAGTCCCTGAGGAATTTTTCTATTGATTAGAAAGCAAAATCTCTTTATGTCAGGCTACTCTGCTGGAAATCTAACATGTAAAACCTTTGTTTGCTATATGCAGATTTTACTGCTCTGGTTTTCTTTAGCAATGGAACATTTCACTGGCAATCACAGAAGGTATCACATACAACGTCTGTGGGCATTTTTAGGAACAACTGTAGCAAGTTTTTTATAATTTATACCTATTACATGATAGTCTGTTCAAAAGAAAGGCTTCTTTGGAATAATTTCTCTTGGGAAAATCATAGTTTAAGTAAAATTGTGGAAAGTGCTTGCTGTGCTGTGGGTATGCAGCTTCTTTCAGTGCACTTTGCTGAGCAGCTGTCTAGAAAATGCAGGCATTGCATGGGTTAAAATCATACCAAAAATATCACACAAAATAAGATTGAAAGAAAGGATGTGTAATCCATCCTCCTGCCGTGAACTGTACAACATCCATCTGTGCTCTTGTATTCTTACCTAGTCTGACAGTCCTCTGGCAATGGAAACTCCACAGCCTTCCTGGGCAGTCTAATCCACCCCATCACTGCCTTAACTGTTAACTTTTTCCTGATGTCTAAATTCGTTCAAAATTCTCTTTTTATTTTGAAAGATTCTGAATGTGAAGGCTCATCTTTATTCAGTGTGTTTCTTATAGTTGTTGAGTTTATGAAATAATTTGAACTATTTTTGCCTTTGATATCTGGACATTGGGAGGCTGCCAGAACTCATCCTGGAGGTCAAGTACTGTATGCATTTTTTTTGCCTTTTACTACCAGTTGCTGATGCTCCTCTGTGTCACATGAAAGTTGATAGAACTTTCATCTCAAAATTGAAATGAGGCATGTACATCTATACCGTGAATTTTCATCAAGAGAGTTATCTGTAAACCTTTTGGTGAGAGAAAAGGGGGTTATTTATGAAAGCTAATAAGGGTGTTACAGATGTGAAGTGAAGAACAGATCATTACTAGATGTCATTCCACATTGATGCTTCTCAACCAGTTGTCTGGAAAAGCTATGAAGGTAGTCTACTAAGCACTGGAGCATAAGCCTAGCCACCAACCACCATGGCAGGTAGTGTCTGCATTTTCTTGGCCATCAGCTAAAATCTCCATTCCTTTATGATGTTCAATGAGGAGTAGTCAGCTGCCTGCAGCATTTTTGAGCAGTACTTAGGTCTATCAGGAACAGGGAGGCAGAGGAGAGCTTAGGAAGGCAGTTTTAGACACCCATACTGATGATCATGCGATGTTCAGGGATCTCGTTGTGGACTATACCTTCATGGTCCCATTTGCACACTCCATATCCATGCAAGGTATTCACTGATTACACAGATGGTGGTAAAGCCATTATTGCATCATTCCTAGCCAACCTCTCCTTCTCCTTTCCTTGTCACTCCCCTTTCAGTGGAAAGTATTCTCTAAAATTAGTTTTGAGGTATTTTGCTGAGAAGGTTAAATGGTCTTTCAGTTGAGAAAGGCTGAGGAATGGTTTTGAGCCACTTGCTGGATTCTGTAAATTCTGAATGACAGTTTAGGCAGATCAATCATTTATCTGGGTTCAATTCTTCATAAATCTGCCCTTTATGCAGATGTGTGACCATTTCACAGTACAATGTCAACAGTGGAAGCTCCCTTCTGTCAGACTTGTACATGGAAATGTGGACTGTCCATTTCCTCTGGGGACTGAAGTCCTAGTAATAAAAACCTGTGTCAGGTGTGTGGCTTATATGTCAGAGCACGAATTCCACCACCCTCCTACACCTATGATATCCTGTCTCACGAGAGTCAAAGAAAGCCCGGGTAGACATTACCACATGTCCTTTTTTAAACCAGACTATCTGTCATTGTTTTAGGGATCATGTTCTATAAATTGTTTTAAGGTAATGTAAGAAGTCAGGCCTAAGATCTAACAAGCAATGTATTTTAGGCATTCAAAATAATGGTGAAGATCAGTTTTCAGAAAGCATGCCATAATCCTAAGAAAGGCTGAGAAATCCAGACATCATTTTGGTGCTTACAAAAGCCTATTCTAGTACCGGTATGTAGATGCCTAAAAGAATTCTACTGAATGTGCAGATGTTTCCATTATTTAGCAAAATTAAGCCTACTGTTAATGTTCTTTCATTTTTCCGTTGCCTTATGTAACTTAGCAGTAGTGTACAGCTCTGTAAGTGTCCTAGGGCTTCTGGTTGAAAACCAGTGATTTAACACATGCACATACTCACAAACTCTCACAAACAATTTAATATACTTTGGATTATTGCAAGAATTTGGAAATATTTAATAATAATGATGATGATGATGATGGTGATGATAATAATCCTCAGATTCTTTTTCCTTTTGAAAACTGGAATTTAGGCTGGACCCCAAGCTTCAGAATCACAGAAGTTTAAAATAAATGAAAACAAAGAATGAGAACTCCTGTTGACCAAGTAGAGTGCTCTGCTGAGATCAGTTCAACAGAGAAAATTGTATTGAAGCAGAATATAAATATTATTAATAATAAAACCTTTTGTCTTGAATGAAGGTGTTGTTGTTATACTTAGGAAGGGTTTGAATTCATTCTATGCCTGAATGAGAGAGTAGTTATAAGTTAGACGAATTTTACCCCATCCCTTTCTTCTTCTCTTTTTTGAAGGCAAAATGGGGTGGTACAAATGAAGTTATTCCCTCAGAGTTTGTGCTGTGCAATATATGCCAGCAAGCCCTAGGCAAAAGGACAAATTATACCTTTTTTCTCACAGATAATAGGTATGCTGTTCACAAAACATAGTTCATTCTATGCTAAGGCCATGACTTCTTGAGATCTCTTCTGAATAATGGTAGAATGCTTTGCAAAGAGACAGGATAATTACTTTTAACATTTAAGAGAAGGCATACAAAGGAGCTATTATATAATTTCCCACAGATATCAATGGGGCTGCTCTCTAATGAAGACTGACTGAATTGGAACAATAATGGAAACAAACCATACAATATTTCCTTATGTGAAAAACCAGAGCTTCCCATTTCACACTACTCTCTTCTTTTGGACAAGTTGGTGCTGAAATACTTAATGGAAAGGCAATGTACTTAAATTCTGTTACATTTCTCCTGTGGTCCCTTCGGCTTTCTTTTCACGAAACAAGCAGAATGACCCTTAACACAAAACTTTTGATGGATAGACTACAATTCAATGCACAATTAAATTGGCTTTTTCTTCTTCAACTTTTGGATGTCTAACACTTGGTACCTTAAAAAGACTTAAATTTAAGCACCCAGCATATGCTAATGTGTTCAGGATCACTATGCATTCTTACAGTGAAAAGTCTCTACATTAAAACCCTGAATCACAACCAATATAAACTGACATAACTTCAAAGACTTCAATAGATTTCTGGCTTTGGGGAAGAATGAAATGAGAATTCACTGTCATGCAATATATATTAGAAGAATTCTTCTTATCCCAGTCATGCAACTGAGGATCTAGCGCAAAATTCCTTTCAAAATTTTTTTTTGTCTGTATCATGCTAGGGAGTAAAGACTTCTGATATTGAAATGCAGCTACATTAAGCTCTGAGGAATGAGAAAAAGTTGTGCAGGGATTTTTTTTTTCAAATCAGTTACAGAATTCAGATAGTCAACTACTTTAACTGATCATCTTGTGTTTGATTACCATGCATTAAAACATATTTTCAGTTCTTCTTTGAGTAAACCATCCAAAGTTCATTAACTGAATGGGTTTTTAGGCTGGGCTTTAAGAATTATGCAAAGTTGTGAAGATAATTATAAAAACAATAAGAACAGTATTGTATTTTGTTCTCTAGAACCTTCTGATATCTAAAAACAATGCCACCTTTTATTTACTAGAACTCTGTGTGTAAAACTGATCTTAATTTGCACTGAACAAGCTAAATTCTAGTTTAGAGATATAGTTCTTCCCAGTGCTCTTATAATACTACCAGCCAAATATTAACTTGCACCTAACATTTGTAATCTTAAATAAAAGGCAATATAGCAAATCATTCATTAGGAAAAAAATCTCTTCAAGGGCTTTTTTTTAATTATATGATATTGCTAGAACATACTATGGAATGATTCATCATCAAAAATAATCCTACAAGAAACCCCCCACAACTTGTATGTATCAATCAACTTCATAATATGGTAAAACCATAAATTTTTGAGGTACCTACTTCCCACACAACACTACAACAACAAATAAAAACATGTTTCACAGCACCAAATAGATGTCATTCTAGTCCTAGTCATAAATGTACTTTCGGCCTACAGAACATTCACACTGAGAATTTATAGAACTCTGATGTAATTGCTTTTGCTCTGCTACTGTTAATTTCTTTCTGGGCCTTCTCCACACATTTAATAAACAGTGTTTAAAGTCAAAATTATTCTGATAAAAGTAGTTTGCCATTGCTGAATCCAACACATCTATATGAATTGTGGATGATGGATTTCTGAAAATTAATGTTTATAAAAATAGTTCCTCATTTTACAGTTCCAGGCCTTCTGACTGTGGCTTGAATAAAGTAAAAGTTTTCTTATCTCAGCTTTCTGTCTACTTACCATAATTCTGTCGGCTTTATCACCATATGCATGATTATATGTTTCTTCATCTATATTTGTACTGAAGGAATTTGTATTGCCAAAGATGCCAAAGGTGGAGAAGCCTTGTATGTTTGTTCAGACATCCATGAAGTCTGTGGCTCTTTATATCTCTGTAAGCGCAAAATGTTAATTTTCCTGTCTTAGACCTGCTGTTTTTTCTGCTAAATTCAACAGTGCCAACAAAGGAGAGGCCAGGAGCTACTATGGGAGGTCATACTCAGACAGTGACCTGTTTGCTGATTGCTTTGGGACAAACCTCTGGAGAACTTTGAAGATTAGGACCAAACCCTTGAACTTGATTTAGCATTTAATAATAATCCAGTGTAGAAAACAGAATGATTTTGTATGTTGTTTCACCTGTATTTTTGTGGTAAAAGAGCTTTTTCCACATTTTTGCATTCTAGAATTTTTTTTTCCAGCCACAGCAAGCAAAGAGAGTTCATGGAATGGTGCACCACTGTATTACTTCCCTTGAGAATTCCTTTTTTGACTGTACAAGAGGCATGTCTGAGCTATGAAGTAACTCCAGCTATCCTGAGCCAGCAGCACCAAGCCAGCGCACCCACCCTCATGGTGCAATACTATGGACACGGGCAGAAACTCGCTTCTCAGAGCAGCATGGTTGCACTCGCACAGGGCTGAAACTCCTGACTAGTTCCAAAACAGGCTCCATAAGTGGGAGCTGTCAATCCCTGCACTCATTTTACTGCATGGGACAGATCTGCTCTGCCTTACTTTATCCATACCTTGGTAGTTATGCAACTCAAATATGTGTGACATACTATTTATGTCCCAAAACCTAATGAGAGTGCTGTCAAGCCAGTGTCTAATTCTCCCGATCTCTCACATCATCAAAAATTCATCAGACCAGGGAAAAGTACAGTCAACCCCTCCATTCATATGATGTCTCTGTGTCAGATACTTATTTTTGAATGCTGATATATTTGTCCTGCTAAAAAGAACTATTTTTAAGGATTGTTTGAGTTAGTGTCCTGTATGAGCCATAAATTTGAATACTTTATTCATTCATTTCATCCTTTAGAAACCTCCAATTTATTATATTTTTGTAACTGAATGATAATTATGTGGCTGCTTTTTACATCAGGATTATTTAATAGGTATGTGCATTCACAGTGAATCAGAGAGCTGTTATCGTTTCTTGTTCTTCCCCCTCGTGACCAATAAATGATGTTCTTTTTTTTAAGTTGCTATTTATTTAAAAAACTTAACGATTTTATATATTTAGGAAGTGGGTTGAATTTTATGGCATATAATCATCAGTAAGCCTTACAGAATACTTCAGACAGTGTGTTTGCGTTGACTCTTTTATTTGCTGGCAGGTACCTCCAAAAGGAATACACGGGGATACTGAATCTACTCCATGCAGTAAACATGAAAGGGAAGGCAGGTTAAATGAGATGAGATGTTTATTCTTGCAAAGCAAACATAATCATTATTGGTCTTACAGGACATAACTTGAAGTTAGAATTTCATTTTGTGTTCAAATGTACAAACAAACCTTTCTCATTCTTTAAGCAGATTATGCTTTGGTTCCTTGCACCACATTCAGTATCATAAACCTGTGTTATTTTTAAGGCACTTCACCTGGCCTCCTGTCTGTAGAATATATTCTCCATGGGTGTTGTATTTACACCGGTTAAAAGTAGACATCAAACCCAACCAAATGAAAAGAGGCAAACGAGCAAGCAAGAACTAAAGCAGTGAGAAATGAAAAACAGGAGCTGGGAGAAGAGAAAATGTTTGTTTAACTTGGAATGTGTGAGAACAATCTGGTTCTTTCCCAGAATTTTTAAAATATTTGTCATTATATTTTATGAAGAAATCATTGGGGTTTTTGCTACTGTAGTCACAAGTTTTTTGAATTTGAGTGGGAAGGAAAAGATATATGTACAGAATTAGGGTGTGGGAAACTGGAGCTGATAGATACAGACAGATACATACCTGTACAAACAAGAATAGGGAAACATGCAGCATGATAATGGCCTTATTACAGAGATTGACATGGGCTACAGGATTAAAGTGAACACAACACACAGGCATAGACAAAATCTGAGAGGTAGATAGAGACACTTCTGGCAATCTAGTCCACCTCCCTGACAATGATAATTTCTTGAAATGTGTTTTCTGAAGTTCTGCCTCTTCCTATTTCTTATACAAAAGGCAAGAGTGTTCTACTATAAATTTTGGGACGTACCAGACCAGAGATGTTCATGAAGGACCTTCATGAAGATACTTAAGCATGGAGATACTTACATGGGGAGGGACTTTCTAAAAGGGCATGTAGTGATAGGACAAGAGGCAATGGCTTTAAATTGAAAGAGGGTAGATTTGGATCATATATAAGGAAGAAATTCTTAACTATGAGGGTGGTGAGGCACTGGAACAGGTTGCCCAGAGAAGTTGTGAATGCCTCCTCCATGGAAGTGTTCAAGGCCAGGTTGGATGGGGCTTTGAGCAACCTGGTCTAGTGGAAGGTGTCCTTGCCCATGGCAGGGGGTTGGAATGAGATGATCTCTAAGGTCCCTTCCAACCAAACCATTCTGTGATTCTGTGAATCGGAGCTTTAATCCATTCCAATAAATCAGTAAGTCTGAACCCTCAACTAATTTTTACTGTGCCTTTTTTTGGCTGTCTCCATTATAGAAATATCTACACTAACGAGAAAGTGACATTCTGTGCATGGTGCCACCACAATGACATGGAGAACTATTACTCCCTGCCCTTTAGTGGGAGTCCCCTGATCATGCACCTGAGAAGTGAATTATTCCTATTAACTACTGTGAAACAGAGCAGGGTCTTGGCTAACCTGGGGTCAAAGATCCGCTATCTGGGTAGAACCACCCAGACCATCTTCTTCTTTCAGCTCCAATGTGTATGGCAGACTCACAGTAACATACTTGTCTTGACTGGTGATTTCTTATTATTGTGATGATGATGATGATGATGATTAAGAAGGAGATTGCAGAGCCCCCTTCCCAAACTCTGTTTTTCCAGAACTTAACTGTGCTGACAGATAGATACAATTTTTGTTTTCTGATTTAAAATATTGCTGAATATTGATCCAGTTTGTTCTTCCTTTTGCTCAGTAGTCATACCGGAAAATGGGTTACACACAGATGCTGCTCTTCATTTTCCTTTTTCTGGACTTAAAATCTTTAAAATATCGCTCCTTTGAACTTCATTTTTAATCCACTGATTCTTCTTTTTGACTTTTTGATTTTTCCAAGGATCCCCAAAACTTTGTTTCCAAACTGGACATTATTCTAGGCAAAGCCTCATCTGAGTTTAATGGAAAAGTTATATTTTGCGCCTTGTAAATTGTGCTTTCTGTAAGATATCCCAGAATGAGGCTTGAGAGTTTTTGTAACCATTTCATGCTGGTTATTCATATTTGGTTTGCAATTCATTATAATTCACTGTACTTTTTCTGCAGTACTGCCAATGAGCCCTGAGTTCCCCGTTTTGTAATTATGCATTTTGTTTATCCTTCCCACAGACTTTACCCTTGTCTTAATGTAATTTTCTCTCCTTGATTTTAGACTATTTCTCCATCTTACTGAGATTATTTTGTAATCTGGTCCTGTCTTCTGAAAAGTTTTTAGTCTGTTCTTCTTTGGAGTCATCTGTGTATTTTATAAGTATATTATCCTTTTCATCATCTCAATCATTAATGGAAATAATGGCACAAACTTGGGCATAGAAGAAACTATGACTGATTTTATTTTCCTTCCCTTTTGACAGAAACCCATTACAGTTAGATCTAAACAGAATTTTTCAACAAAGTATGTGCCCATTTTATGACAATTTTTCCCAAACTGTATTTCCTTACCCAAACTGTATTTCCTAATTTTGTGAGTTGATATCAGAAGCCTTACTAAAGTTGTCAATACTGCATCTATGTTTATGTTTGTACTAGTAACCATGCTAAAATGAATATTTGATTTGCTTGGAGAAGTTGCTTCTCGAACAAACTGTTTGCCTTTTAATTACTCCTTACTCTCCTACATGCCTATATATTATTATTTTTTGAACATACAAGTCTATTTCCTGCTAATGAAGTTAATCTGAATCATCTTCATTCTCAGACTTTATCCCACTCTATATTGATTTTTAAAAAATAAAAATACCTTTTTTCCAGTCTCCTGGGCCCTCCTTCTTTTCCAGTAACAACAATAACAACGAAATTCTAGGTTAAATGTTTGTTTTAACCAACCTTATCAATTATTTTCATCAAGCCCTGAACACTAGAATACCCCCTACCATAAATTCTGTAATACACTGAAATTATCTGTTCTTTTCTCCAACTCTGATCTGCACACCTGTGCACTGTTAATATAATTGCATTAAGCAGCTGGTTGCATCTGAATGTCTTTGTGTAAAATTGAATCAGGGAGTTCACTGAGAACATAAGCTTGCATCACTCGTTACTTAGTTTCCTGTTCTATTAAGTAATGAATCTGGTT
Organism: Cariama cristata; assembly: GCF_000690535.1. Taxonomy (NCBI): domain Eukaryota; kingdom Metazoa; phylum Chordata; class Aves; order Cariamiformes; family Cariamidae; genus Cariama; species Cariama cristata. The sequence goes on along the minus strand of NW_009605554.1, from coordinate 29,354 downwards.
TTATTTTTTCTTTCTTTCACTTTGGAAGTATCTGCAAAGCCTTTTATAGACCTTGCTGCTTATGAATGTTTTATTATTACCAAAGCTCTAATTGTCTTCTGGATCCTAAACCAAGTTTCAGTGATTTCCTGGCTCACTCCTGTTTCCAGAGGTCCTCTGCTTAATTATTAATACTCCTAGCTTTCTCCTTTCCTCATCAGTAAGGCTAGCTTCAGCACAGGGAAATGTCTTGTTTGAGGCACAATTTAAGGTATATGGAATTTCAAGTAAAATGTACAAATTGCACAAACAAAATAAAGATCTTCCTAATACAATTTTTGGGAGAAAGAGAAAGCTAAGTGATACAGCAATGTACATTCAGTTTACTACTCTTCGCAAGATGATCTGGCTCAGCAGTAAGGCAACACACACGACAAGTAATTTGTAAAGTATTTTAAACTATGTTATCTTATTCTGGGTAATTTTGTTTTGTAATTTTTTATCATTTTTCCACATTTAGAAGAACAAATGTCACAAAACCGTGAAGCAGCAATGTTGATTGTGGCATATATTATCCAAATATGGCTTGTCTGACATATATCAATTTTTGAGCTTTGTCTCTGCTTATTTCACTTGATCTTTACAATCTAAGCTTACCAAGTATGAATAATTTTAATACACTCAATGACTGAGGGGAAAAAAATCCCTGTATCTCAGACTTTATCTTCACTTTTCAAGATACTTTCATGGCATGAGATGTGATCAATAGGGTATTGCTTAATCTGACTCAGTGTGACTTTGAGTACTGTGTACTGTGGTGCCAAAAGTTTTAACTCCTCATTAGTGTACCTAAGTGAAATTAGTCAAAGGATAAACCCCAGCCATGGAAGCTGTCTCCTTTCTTGGATGTTGAACCAATCCCTGTTTATGTCACAAACTGTGCTCATAATAAAATCAAGTTCTGGAAACGCAAGAGGGGTATTTATCCTAACAAATAAGTTGTTAGATAAAGATGTCATCACTGTGTCCATGACTTAATTAAGCTTAAATAACATGGAAAATCTTTTGCTTTTAAGAAACCTAGAATGATGGAAACTTGCATGCAGGTTTCCTTCTTCATAACAACATTGTTGTCTTTCCTTTCAGACTATCCACAAGTACTTAACGTTTCAGGACAGTAATTTTTCCTTTGTACTTACATGTTTCATAGCATTTTTCAATATCAATCAATGAATACAACAAATTCTTTTCATGTTTCCTTGGAAATATTTGACACAATTTAGCTTAATCCTAATTTTTGACTGGACATCTTATAAAGTTTTCTCTCCTTTTCCTCTGTGCATGCATGTTTTCTCTCTCAGCTCTCCAGACTAGAAATGGCAGTTGTCATGACAACATAACACATTTACTGCTCTTGTATTCCTATGATTTTTGCTTTCTTTTTTGATGGCAGCAGCTGACAGCCTTTTTTGAGAAGCATAGGCATATAAAGTTATCATTTTGTAATTTTTGCATGTAGATGATTGTAAAAAGTATGCAGTTAACTAAACTATAATTTAATCCCTTCCAAAACACATCCAGGGAGAAGTTTTCTCACAGACATCTAAAATGAACATTTTTGTATAGTACACCAAAAAACAGAGGCAATATCATGTAGAAGATGAAAGTTTACAGCTATTGTATAGATTATTGAATGTACAGGTAGATACATGAAGTTGCAATTTACTATGAGCTAATACTTGTTCTGTAACCCAGTTTGCACATGGAAATGCACATTTTGCACATATAGTTGGAGATTTGGTGACAAATGTTCTGTATGTAATATTCTTGGAAACCTTCTGTACAGGATTATTGCAGCTGAACTGATAAAAGTTGCATTCATTTTTAAACTCTGTTAGATTAAATTTTCTTTTTCTGCATGATCCTTTATTCTTCATCTTCTTTCATAGTTATGTTTTACTAATATTTCTAGAGAAAATGAGTCTATATGCTTCATTGCTACATTTTTCCTTCATTGATTAAATTATTAATTTCAGCTAAAAGTTCTGTTCCTAATTGTATCTGATTCACAGTATTTCTAGGACTAGTAATTGTTCAGTAATTTTTTCTTCCTGATGGCTGCAAAGATTTGGTAGCCATAAGTCAAAAAAGGGGTAAAATTAAAAGAATGTGACCTGGTCAATTGTCTAATTATATTCAAATGTAATAAATATTGCTTGGGCTAAGAAAACAAAAATAAGGAAAATGGAGAAGAAAATAATAATAAAAAAAAGTCCAAATCATACCAAACCATCAAAATGAACAAAAAAGGGCTGCAGGAAAGACACAGTAGAAGACTAGATGTGTAATTCTCAGATAGCCACTCATCTGGCATTTCCAAACTTTTAAGCCCTGTAACTTTAATCTTCCTTTAAAATACTGTTCTGTATGCCTCAAAAACTATGCTCAGAATTTTTAGTGAAGGTATGTCCTCTGGGTATTTTTGCCATTAATATTTTACCAAATGTATTTCCTTGGAAAAATATTCAATAATGTAGTTGTACACAAATATTGGAGAATATTTGTAGAGAGTTATGGTTAAAATTATAGTGAGCATCAATAAACCATCAATATTTTAGGAATGCAAAATTACCTGAGTAATTGAAATAACAGAATAACAGATAGTCATAATCAACTGATTATGAATCAGGTACAGAAGAGGAATTATAAAGATACAATGCTAAGATTAGTACTATTAGTTAACTAATGCACAAGAGAAAATTTCAATCTATTTAGAGATGATTCACAAAGAAGAAAAATTGACAAAAAGTCTCACATGAGCTATTCAGTAAGTATTGGCTGAGAGTTTCAGGGAGTGAATATTTCCTTTCCCTGCAAACTTTGCCTCACTTGTATCCTGTTAATGTCTTGATTACTGCAATCACGTTCATTTAGTTCGGTTGTTATGCTGAAGAAATGAAGTGGCTATCTCCCAGCACAGCCTGGAAAGCAGGCACACACAAAGTCTCTGTAATTTTTTACACCCTTGCAGGGAAGTACCAAAAATACAAAGCTGTCATCATAGCACTTTTCCCAAAGGTTACTCTTCCCCTTCGGAGGCAGGTACACTAAAACAGCACAGCACTGAGCTGCACAAGAAAGAGTGATGGATCATGACAGAGTGACTTTTTTCTTTTCTTTTAATGAATGTTCATTTTATCTCTTCCCACTCCCAGACTGAGGACCCCAGGGCAATTCTGAGCTCAGGTGTAGGATGATTTACACGTTAATGTGGCACAAACAGGCAGTAGTCACAACTAGTTATTTATTCTGCTGTAACTGAAATGGTATAAATATGCCTGTCATTCACTTCTGAGGTTCACTGGTTGCTATTCAGGGAATAAAGAAACAAGAACAAAAACATCAAGACCAAACAGAGCAGGAAGTCGTCTTGTCGGCAAGTGTATCCATGTCTCTGTCAGCCCCGTGGAGAATCCAGTGAAAGGTGGCAACAATATTTATTTATTTGTTTGCACAATACAAAGAAGCAGCACTTAACCAAAACTCCAGGTGTCATGGCTACCAAGTAAAAATATCACATACGAAAACTAAATCACTGATTATTTCTCACCTTTCCAAAGCCAAGAAAATAATGAAATGTGGCCTAACCATCACTCACTCTCTCTAGCTGCAACACACATCCTTATCCTTATTATTCAGCAGGGCGAACTGGGTGCACCAACTGTGCACCCACCGTGGCTGAGAAATTAAAAACAGCACAAGCAGTTGCCTGCCAGGCAGGTAATCTTCTAGGAGAGGATAGAGTTGGGCTTGTGCCCTGCCTCCTGCTTCCTACCCAGGGCAGCAGGGAGTGCAAGCGGGGAAATCAAGGAGTTGATGTGGCTGCTGGCCTGGAGCAGGGCATACTGTGAGCCCTGGGGCACTGCGTGAAACTGCGTGAGATCGTGAGAGTCAGCACAATGATGGGGACATGCCACAGGACATGGGGCCCTGCAGCAGCCATCGCTGGGGGCAGCGGGTGGGGGTCCCGTGATGATGGGAGCTGACTGGGAGCTTGTGACCTCCGCTGGAGCTGCAGTCATGGGAGGAGAGTGGGAGCTGGCAAGCAGGAGAGGAGGGACAAACTTTGGTGGGGGAGGCATCTGGGAAGCCAATCTGATCCACGGGTAAGAGCCAGTGAGCAGAAGCACCCATCCACTGGCCAGACCTCCAGTTGCCCAAGTTTTGCTGCTTGCCTGGGATCCAAATGCAGTATGTCATGGAGAAGTTGCCGAGGGTTTGTCCAGCCCATGAACCCTCATCGTCAATGATACTGCTGAAGGAAATCTTTAACACATCATGAATGACTACAGGGCTCTGCAGGGTAGAGGGAAGGGCAAGAGGGCCAGGGTTGTTCTCCAGGAGATTTTTGGAGTGTGTTAAGGACAATTTGTGATGCAGGTAATGGACAAGAGCAAAGAAGTCTTTGCTGGACGTGGTGCTCTCAAACAAGAAAGAAGTGATTTAAGATGTGAAGGTTGTTCGTAGTCTTGGCTGCACTGACGGTAGTATAGGGGAGATATCAACTGGCCAAATATCTGGTTTAGTGTGAGCTGAATTGTGCTTTAAACTCCACTACAGTATTCACCAATTCCCCATTGTCTCTCAGAAGGGTGTAGACATCTAATTTGTTGACAGACACACCTAATTTGAGGGGTTTGCATCTGGAGCAGAATCCTATCCCATACTTCAGTAATTATGAGACAGCACACCAGTTTTGAAAGCAATTGAGAATTTTAGAATACTTACAGAAAAGAATGTGTGGACATTTGTAACAACTGGTCTTATGCATCATGAAATGCAGTTCATTTCCCACTTCTCTCACAGAGATCAGTTATAAAGTCATTTACAGTTTGATTCAGCTGCTTGCATGTTGGTGTCAAGTTCCATTTGAGCTGTGCAAAGATATCTGTGTGAGGCTGGTTTGATATAACATGTGTCTATGGGGGGTACACTCCTGGAGTAGTAACTGGAGGCCAGACAGCATCTCAGATGGCACTAAATGGCCGCATTTGAGCAGCTGAAGTAAGTATTTATCCCCATAGATCAGGGTCTCTGTGTGAAATGAAGGTGATAATCTATGAGTTTTTTAGTCATGTGATGTGATGATAAACTAGTGTTTCCACATGACTGTCTGAATAGGTAGCTCACTGGATTAAATTATCTGAAACATAAATTCTTCCTTTTTTAATTCATTTTTTTTATACATTTTGAATAGGTATGAATAGTTTCTGTACAAAACTGAAGCACCATTGTAACTTACAATTTGTGTCAGAATACAAAAGTAATCTTTGTTCTTTGATGTGTTTCATCTTTGACTGCCAAAACACCCAACAAATTACAGTGAAGTAAAAATGTGGGGAAAATATGCCAGAGCCTACCCAGGCAGCCTGCTCCTGCGCGAGGGGCGAGCAAAAGCCCCCATGCCACATTAAGTTCACTTCAGTCTTCAAAATTTGGCAAACACAGTACTTGTGTGATATGCAGACATTGCGCTTGGCTGCACAAAAAGGAGGTTTACTGTCAGCAAACACCACCCTCCATGGGTTTCAATTACTTGAGAAGGAGCAAGGCAACTTGGCACTTTATCATTCTCTTGAAATTCTTAGAAGCTAGATGTCAGGGAACTGTACTTCAGCAGTCCTATTACAGTTCACTTTATATGTCAAATTCTAATTATGGGTCACATTATAGCATCTTTCAGAGGTTAATACCACTGCAGAGCATAATAAGCATATAAGTCAGGGGGCTATTAAAAGGATTTATAATATTTCATGAAAGCTTTTGCATGTGGGTTAGAAAATATGTTACCTCTGAGCCAATTTTTCTGTTGCTAAATTTAAGAAACACCAGTGACCTCAGTGGAGATATACCGAGTCCCATTTGCTGATAATCTGCCTTTTCATGTATATGTTGGTATGCTCAGAAACAAAGCAGCTGAGCATGTCTATGATATGAACTTTGCTAACTGAGACAAAAATGCAATGGTAGCTGGGGGCTTTGTTTGTTCGTTAGTTTTAAATTTGTTTCCCAGAGGTAAAGCATTGCCATGGAAGATTTTCTTTTCTGTACTTTATGTGCTAGTTTTCCTTGTTTCTGTGAATAAGAAAGCTTTCTTCATGGTAGAAGTGTCAGCACACAAGTAAACCAACTTGCATTCTTTGTTTTTGTTTTGTTTCTTACCAGTTAATGGGGAAAAAAGTGATCTCAATAGACTCTTGTTATAAGCTTGAGACATTCTGGAAGTTTTAGGTGGACGCTTATAAAGATACAGAGGAGAATTACAGCCACCTAGGGACAGATTGGCTGAAGGCAGTTGCAGCTACCACACCAGCAAGGAGAAGGAGAGAATCCCACTCCCCATTCACACATCTTTGACTCCTGATGTCCCCTACTGTATTTACTGGGTCTTCCCTATTGCAACCAGCAAGGTAGAGGCCCTGCTGCCAAAAGTTTCTTCCATTCTTTCTCCAAAAGCCATTTATCCACCAGGTTTCCAGTTGGAAAAATACTGTTCAAACATGTATTTAAAGACTCTGTCATTACATGTATATGCACAGGGGACATGAATTAAGTTGCATGGGATGCTTTCTATAGGCCCTGAGAAAACTGTGATCCTAATGATTACAGTGGGTAAAGAGCTGATTTCAGCCTGGATCCTGCTGTTAGGTTAATTAGCCCTCCCACTAAGGTATTGAGATGTTGCTTTAAAAGAAATAAAATAACAAAGAAAATAGACATCTGTCTGCAGTAAGTATATTTATTTTTCACTTTTATGCACACCTTCAGTCTTCTCTTCCCTCTTTGGTCCTGTTTCTATAATAATGCTGTCATGCCATTTTCAGATTCATGTTCTTAATACTTGTTTAGTTTCCAAGTACTAGGGAGATATAAAATCCTGTGGTGTTTTGTTTGACTGGTTTGCTTGGGTGGGGTTTTTGGTTTATTTTTAGGCAGGGCTGGTACTAATTGGTTTCTAAGTTAACGGAATAAAAGAAATTTTAGCAAATCTGGTTTTGTATTTTTTGTCTAAGTATCGTATTGAAAAGAGAAGGCAATTATACCACAGAGCTGAAGGTTTGTTACGCTGGGGTTTGTTTAATATTGATTGGCATCCTCACACATGATTTAAATACTGTTTTGTGTCATCTGTGTTACAAAGCCAAGGGATCGCAAATGGGACTGGAGCAGAACTATAGCAGCATATTTTTTTGCTGCTTATTGGCAGAGTAAAACTGTGTGTTTATTCTCTTCCAAACAAAATAGTAGTTTTCAGAAGAAAAAATTCTCCTTTCCTTCTCTTTTCTGTGATTTTTCATCTTCTTATAATACTAACTGTCTTTCTTTCAAAGAGAGGGTTTTTTTAACTTGATGGGGATTAAAATTTCATTAGCTAATTTTGAATATAAAATAGTTGTACCTAGCAAAACTTTGAAAATGTTTATAAAATAACAGGAAAAAAATTTCTACATCCAAAAGATTATCACTCTTTCTCACAAATTAACCCATTCTTTTTTTTTGCTTTATTTGAAACCTTGTTTTTCATTCAGTAAACTGGTATCTAAGAAAAAAACACCAAAACTCATTCAATTCTAAAGCAGGCACTGTATAAACTAAATAAAAGCCCCTGGTCTAAACCCCTCCTCTGGAATGGATATGTATTTGGACAGCCAGGTAAAACAGGGACCTCAAAACTCACTTTTTTATTCCTTTCAATCACAATCATTATATACTTGCCAATAATCTTATTTGTTTTTCCTACATGAGAAATCCTTCCAGCTGTAAAGCTCACTAGTAATGCACTCTGAGAACCTTCATTCAAAAAACTAAAGGATCAACACAGTTAGAATTGCTAATGTTCCATAGAGCTAACACTAAAAGATGAGTAAAATTTACTAAAATTACCATCACTGGGAAATAAAATCTTTATTTTTTTCCCCAATTATTTTCATGTAACATTTTCAGATTTTTAATTAGCCGTGTTAATGACATCTAAATCCAGGGGTATTTATCTCTCTGCGAGCTAATTATGGCTCTCTAATTTTTGCTTCTGAGAGTGATACGGCTCCTGCTCGGTGTGTGGGGCCTTTTTTGCCATGTCCTCTTCTCAGATGTGAAGCCTGTGAGGGTAAAGGAGGATTCTAATGACACCCTCCAGGGTAGCCTCCTTTGAAGGCTAGGACCAAGAGCTTTGATTTCAGGTCACTCCCTATGTGGCTGTCTTTAAAGTTCATCTGAATTAACATTCAGTGATATTTTTTGCAGCTTTGACTGCCAGGAAAAATCATTACAGTGGAATAATAATGCAAATAAACTTTGCATAGTCCAATTAAATCATTAAATGCCACATTGTTCACTAATGGGAGTGACATTTCATTATTTCTAAAGCATCAAATGCATCTCTGTGCTCACTGCCAGTTTCATGTTATTAATACTGGTGACAGAATACAATTACACTGGATCAAGAAACGAGTGGGTCCCAGGGCTTATGTGATGCCTACAGATACCTGAAATGACTGAAAAATACAGACGTAAAAGCATAATGAACGAACTGTGCTGAGCTTTTTAGAGCATGTTCGAACATTTGGCCCAGATTGTCAATGATACTCAATTTTTCTTTTGTCCTCTTTCTGACAAAAGCAAAAGGAAAAGATTAGTCGGCTGACATCTGGAGAACATCCTCCATCTTTTCATTGTGTTTTTTTTTGTTTTTTCCTCCCTATTTTTCACCTCATAACCTTTACAAAGCTTGAAGGTACTGCACCATGCACTTGGGTGTATAAGGCATAAAACCAAACCAAACCAAACCAAACAAATTATTTTGCTTTTAAACAGAGCTCTCTGAAGTCCGAAGACTTCTTCTGACAAGAAGGCAAATTCTTAAGAGATATGTGGGCATTGCCATATTTTTTTAACAAGCTGTTAAAAGTTTATTCAAAAGTGAAAAAGAAAAGAAAAAAAAAATGCTCTAAAGTATGGCAGACAATTAAAAAAAAAAGCTTAGGAAAATCAAGGAGAAAAATCTCACCATAGATTTAAAAAAAGGCATGTCCTAGGGGAGTAAGCAGAGTGGGCTTCAGAAATTATACCCATTCCTTCCCTGCCTCCTATGGGAATGCTTCTTTGAAGGAGTATTGCTGTGTATTACCTTCAAGAACAGCCAGAGCTCTAACAATCATTCAATGGAATGAGAAAGAATAAAGGAAAAAAAAAAAGACTCTAGGTTCATCAGGACATCTGCTATAGTGTAAGCACAGATCTGTAGGTCAAAAGGGGCTTTTCTGCTGACAGGTCATAGGACCACTCAGGGATTTCACCTGGGATTTCCAGCTGTGGGGAGAAATATTCTCTGCACTGCCAGTGAGCATTTCCCTTACAAAAAGTGGTCATTTCCCTTACAAAAGAAGCCCAGACCCTGCCTAGGTGGGAAGGCAATGAGTTGGGCAGCCAGTTCTCTGTTGAACATCTCTTTCAAAAAGTTCAGCCTGAGGGCCTCCAGGTAACCATTAGCAAATCCCCTCCTTTGGCTGAGGTGCCTTGTTCCAGGCATTCAATTCACCCACCACTAGTGTGTCTTTTCACCACTTTGGTTTGTGTTTATCTTTCCAGTGTTAGATCATGTCCCACACTATGAGTTTTCTTGGGTTATGATATTTTTTCCTTTTTTTTTTTTATTGTCAAGGCACAGCTTCACCACAGCTGCATGTCACAGCATCTTGTTAGTACCCTTTAGTCCTACTACCATACAGCCAGCTGACAGCCCTACATGCTCAGTCCACACTGCCGAAGAAGAAAAGGTGATCTGTAAACTTATTGAGCGAGCTGCATGTTTTAAACTAGTTACCTACTTTTGAATGACAGCAAATGGTAAACATCATTCATACCCCTTGCAATTAGAAAAGAGAAGGCATTCACCTGATATTAAAAATGGTCCAATATTCTAAGTGAAGCTACATATCCTGGAGAGTCACTGGAAACGTGAGCAAGCTGGTTACCTGTCTACTCACAGAGACTTTCAGGGTCTATAAACGACGGAGAAGATAATCTTCTGTTATTTTAGCTTATTCTTGCATTGAAGTTAGAAGATTGGAATCAAGAGCTCTGAGAAATCCCAGTGTTGGCCACAGGGAATTAAAATCCCTTTTTGACAGAAAACAAAAGAAAAAATGCTGAGTGTTTCTAAGGTAGAAATGGACCTGTTAAAGTTGAGAACGCCGGTCTTATATTAGCCTGATAACAGCAGTCTCACTGCTCTCAACAATTGATGCAAATTGGAATGAAAATAAGTGTTAAAAGCAGTTTATGGTGGCCTGCAATTCACTGACATTTCATGGACAACTTATCATCCATCAAAATTGCATAAGCTTTAATTTTACCATGACTTCTGAAGTCTTGAAAGAAAAAGTCAATAGCTGTCTGATTCACTTGAGTTTGTGGGACAATGCTGAGTAGAATTTGGTAATAAGTCATGAGATCCAGCTTTAAGCCACAGATCTGTGTTTCTGTGGTCACTTGACCTACATTTGTGCACTGAGACACAGATATACCTTCCCAAAATCTTTGCTGACAGGACAATGTAGAGACTTCAGTGAACCTTAGAGTATTTGACTTCTGGCCCTCAGCCTGCTTGACCATTAGCCATTCTGCAACATTGCCTACCCTGTCTGGCAAAAGAACAAGAGGTTGCAAACCTAGTCACAAGTTACACATCTGTTCTCACAGCACCCTTTTTCAAAATAAAATAGATAACGATGTCAATAAAGAATAATAACCAAAGCATTTTTCCTCTTCAGATATCACAAGGTTTTTAAAGTAAGCAAATAACCCCAGGTCTTCTGAGTCCATTGATCTCTTGTGCATCTTAATGCAATTCCATACCATGTGTCAAGGTACTTCCTCCTCTCATTCCTATCATGTCAACGTCTGAAGTAATGTTCTGAATCATAAAGTTAATATAGCTAATGAACTGTTTCTAACCAGCTATTAAGACCACTCAAAACAATATATTTTAGCCACCTGAAAAGAATACCTTTCTGAAGAATAATTTCTACTCATTTAAATCTAGTTTTCTGTGAGCATTAGAAGATTGATCCTGCCATGGTCCACAAAGTACCACACACTTTGGATTAAGGAGTGTACTTAGGTACTTCACTCTTTTATTTTCATGGTTGCTATGCTCCTATTACTCCTCTTCCACACTCCCTGTGTGATGACTGATACAGTAGTGCAGTCACTGACCACTCCATATCCTCATAGCAAGGATATTTTCACAATCCTCCTTGCTGTGGCAGAAATTCAGCACAGAGTATAGCTCTGCTCACATGTTCCATTCAAGTGTCAGCCATAAAGAGGGTCCTAAATCCCACTGAGTTTGCCTAGTTCCCAAGGCTCAGTGATTTCAGTATGTGACGTGAGTGTGAAGTCAAATTTACACCTTATGTCGCTGGTAAACTGCTATGCTCTTCGATTAGGCAGAGATTTTTCTCATAAATGGAGTCACTAACAGCCTATGCTCAGTGCTGTGGAATTTCCATTGCAGCATTGCAAAGAAACACGCACAGAAAATTACCTCAGTGATTAAAACTCAGCCAGCCGGAAGCCTTCGAGTCTGCAATGTCATTCAAACTGACAGAATAAAAATGTTTGACCTGATCTGTCACATTACAGCACTCAGCGTCTATTTATGAGAGTCTGACTTCATCCCATCGGACAGTTTCTCGCACTTGAAGAGCCGTTAGGAAGTCCTGTATTGTCTCTGTAGATATTTAGCCCGTGGTGCCGGAAGAGTGGTTCTGAACCACAGCCACAGCATTTCATCTGAGAGAAAATTAAAAAAAAAAAACTGATGTCAGGTTCACAGAACAAGGAACATAGAAGCACATCAAGTGCTTATGTCGCTTATGAAGCAAAAGCTTATTTTTAAATGTAACTGAGACCTAGATATACAAGCCCTATTGCCTTTCTTTAGAAAATGGAACTTGGAGTTCTCAAAATGCTGACTGTAGAGAAATTAAATCCCAAATCCTGCTTTGTAGGATCACCCAAAGTCCCATTTGCAATAAATATCTAGAGTTGAGAGGCAATATTCACTTAGACCTTGACAATGGTCTGAGGGAACCTTATCTTTTCCACCTTCAGGTGACTGCCTTGCCAAAAGTGCACACTTACACCCGTGGGACCCCAAGGACAGCAGTGTCAGTCTGGTCCAGCATGTTTTTTACAGAACAAATAATTTTTTAACTGCCTTCCATCTTAGTAAATTACTGAACCAAACTCCTATTCCCCTTTGCTCCCTTGTTACCTAGTTGTCTCTTTTATTCAAAAGTGATTTGTCAGCTCTGTTGTGCCTTAACACATGGAGAAGCTGGGCTATGGGCTTCATCAGTTTCAAAATGTGCAAGAATGCTGTGTTAAGCTGTCCTTTCCCTAGGCTGCTGAGCCTTTTCAAACAGAGCTACTGTTGAGTAAGTCAGAGAAGAAATCCTCCTGCTGCTCTAGATGGGCAGGAAAAAACTGCTGTTTTCATGGTCTTTGGAAGCATAGCAAGATCTATGGCACTTGTCACAATAATCCAAATTGTACCCGTATCAAAGTACGCAACTAGTAATCAGTTCAGTATTTTAATATTATTTGGTGATACATTGGGACCAGACATGTTTGTGTAAAAAAAACACAGCAAGGCACCTCAGATGGATGAGAAGCTGTGATGGTGTGCTCCCCTCTGCTTTTTCTGCTTAAGCAAGGGCCATCAGTGGTGGTCATGATGGCTGCATCTGACTTAAATTGGAATCTGTGGAGACAGATAACAACACAATCATTAAGGGCCATAAATCTTGCTCAACAGCTGAGAGCTAGTTGAGCATGCACCACCCAAAATACAGGTAGTATGCAAATATGACTGTAAGTCAATCATCTTACTCCATAAATAGTGGACAGCCCAGGGCCCTTTGAGGTCTCCTCCACAGCAGAGGGCTGCATGCCAGGATCTCTTCTTGAGTAGGGACGCCTCTCAAGGTTCAGAGATTCCTTGCCACAATAGACTCTCAGTAAGTGATTAATAGCATGCTTGACATCTTAGCTAAGTGATATAAAGGATTGATTGTGCACATAAAATCCTTTAGACGTAAACTGTTGACCAAGTCTGGGACTAGGAGTGGATCCAGCTGCACCTAGACCTCTCTGAGAAGGAGTTTAGAAAGCAAGGGGGTCCTCTTTGAACCTCGTGGCTCAACAGGAGGGTCTCCCTGACAGTTTTGTCTGACCCTGTCCTTTATGCAGTAAATAATCAAGTGAACCTTGCCGTCAAATCTTGTTAAAATCTTGTTTACTATAGGCATCAGCTCCTCATCCAATAGGAATTAGTTTGCGATTGACAATTTTCACTGTTGTCATGTTAGGAGCAGAAATCATGGGCACAACAGCAGAGGATGTGGCCCACATCTAAAATTGCAGTGAAAGACATCTTTTCTCTCAATTTTGGATTATTTTAATAAACAAATCTTAAACATGAATCACCAAAAATAGCGTGTCTAAGCTTGTAGTGCAACTGGAAGAATATCCACACTGTAGGAAGAGGAAGTGAATTCTCTCTTCAAAATTCTAATTCAGACATAATCATGACAGCTGCTAAATTATCCATGAAAGACAGTAAAACCAGGGATCATTTCAATATCGTTCACAAACTGTACTGCACATTCTTTTCAGCTTCCAAACAGTTAAATAGACTGTTCTTTTAGCTGAGGTAGGAAGGATTAATACAACCTCATTCTGTATCTATGCACCCTTGCTTATAAGGTGCTAGTCCTCCTAATCTACAAGTGGGCAGGTGGTGAACTGACACTCAGCACATTTGAAACTTTCCTCAGTTGAGAGTACTTGAGAACAATTGTTCAGTGTGAACTCCAAGCAGATTAACTAATGCTTGTCTGGTTTTGTTTTTCCAACCTAGGAAAGAAAATAAAAAAGAAAAAGGAGGAAGAGGAAAGAAATGTGTTGCATAAACTATGCAGCTGAAAGGAAAGAGAGATAGCTATCAGCCCTGGCTGGTTACTCTCATTGCTTCAAATCAGTCAGGAATACACTTAACATGTGAGTTTTCAAAGCCTGCTTCTCATGAATGGGATATTCTCTCCTCTCTACTTTCAGTGCCAGAGGAACAATCTGAATTATGCCTGTGCAGTGAATCCAGGGTATGATAAATATGTAGTTAGAAAGCTCTAGACATTTATGCTGATCTTTCTAAGGACAAAGCAACCAGGTTTAAATGGTCTCTGGATATGAAACAACTGGGGAAGGTCACAGTGTTGATACTATGGAGAAGCAGACAGGCTGAGATTAAAATGTGAAACCTTTAACAAATGAATCACTTTTACAATCAGAAGAAATGAAAGGACAGCTAAACTTAAGATTCTGTCCAACCCATGCAATGTTTTTTTCCAAACTGAAACCTATATATTTTGTTTGTATAAGATAAAGGTAAGTGAACTACAGGAAATACTAAGGATGAAAGCAAAGCAAAATAACAAGCAGAAATTCAAGGGAAGGCAACAGTGTAGCTATGCAAAACATAGGGAATTAATGAAGAGAGAATAGGTATTGGTACCACCTGCCAGTTGAATCAGCCTCTAGAAAACATAATTTTCATACTAGTGGCAAATGCAGGTTTGTGTATGCATAAGTGGTGGACCTGAGGAATGTTTACTTGCTTAGATCTCAGTGGAATGATGTGACTGTAGATTTCTTAGTTTGAATATTTCCAAAATATTTCCAGATCTTTGTGATTTTCTGTCCTGGCCAATCCTACTTAAAACTCAGTCATGACTAGCATTTTAGTCCTTGCATAGCTTTGAAATAAATTGTATTGAAACATACTGACATCATATTATATTATTGGCACGCTTTCATAAATCATGCACTAAACTGTGGCATTCATGAGCTGTGGGTAAAATGTAGGTAAAAGTACATTATCAGCGCTGCAGGTTTACGGTTGCATTTGTGAGTTTAATTATAATTTCTTTTGTCACTTTAAGCATTGTTAGTTGCTGCTCTTCAGTCCTACCATATGATGGGCTCTCAGAAATTTTAATCATGAAAACAAGTAAAATTATTCCTCTTCACTTCTTTCTTCAATATTTGGATACAAAATTTTACACAGAGTTTCATATCTATACATGATTATTCCTTTGTGACAGCTGGGCTGTTCAATTATTTAAAAACATGCCTATAAAACTATAATTTAATGATAACATATTTTCCTTGTTTCCAGGAGGACAGTTGTCTTAGTGATGGGAGATTAAATAACAAGCAGTCTGTGCTATAAATGGACCATAGCCTTTGAATCTTTCATGTAGCTGCTAGGATGTATATCACATCTTAAAAAAAGACTGAAGGACCAAACAGACATATTGTACCAAAGCAAAGGGTTTAATTATGTGCTTGGCTTTTAGAGATGGTTCAATAATATATTATAAAGGGTATTTTAGCAAGAAAAGCACTTGGCAGTAGCTTCAATTGCTTTTGAACTGTAAATATTTGATAGACCATCTGTTAGTAACACCACAGAAGAAAAAGCTGCTCCATTTTGACTCTTTGTGGATCCTTGAACAGTAAAGCAGAGACACTTGTTTCAGACCTTGAAAGTCAGGCAAAGATGCAACTTGAATCTGAGTCTCTCATACCACAAGTTATAACCAGATTTACAAGGCAGGAGTTTTCTCAACAAATTTGGTGCAATTACACAAAATGGGCATGGTGCTTCACACACTATTTTTACTTTTGGTTCAAGCTTAGTATGAAATGAAGTGGACCACTTCACTGGCAGCTACAGCTGTGAATATCTTGTCTGGATATGCCACATTTTGAAACTAAGAATATTTGCTAAAACAGAAGGTAATTTAAAAAAAAAAAAAAAGAAAGAAAATCAGGTGACCTGAAAAAATCTGAACTGACAATAGGACTGTCAGCATGTTTGTTTCTATTTTGGTTTAACCAGAACAACATCTCTATGGGAGTGTTTTTGCAGAAGTCCAGTCTTTGAAGTCCATGGCCGAACAGACATCATTACTTTTCCTTGCATTGCAAAAAGTCTGCTTTAAAGTGCCTCATCAAGTCTGGTGACTTGCTGCATTATATTTAAGCTCACTATTCTTGCTTTCCAAGCTCAGCAAAATTCCACAGTGTCACCTACAGCTTTGCTTCAGTTTGATTTTACACCCACTTCTTTGCTGCCTTCGTTTACTCTTAAATTTCACTCTTCATGTCCCTTCTTTACCTAAGCGCTTATTTTAGCTTAGCTTATTTGTGAATCATTCCTGAAAGGCTATGTGTATTCTGTATTTTTTGCTTGTGTGTGCAGTTGAATTTATACAATTCCAGTGTACTGTACTGTCCTCTGAGTAGGGATCTATCTTCTAGGAAGCTGTAAAATGCAATGCACCCATACAATTGTACCTCAAGTGATGGCTAATACTAAAGAAATAAAGTAAGATATTTTAAAATAGCGTTGTGTTGGCACTAAAAGACTAACATCCAAACTGTATGGATGATTGAAACAAGTTAATGACACTCAACAATCAGTCCTTCTTAGTCCTCCTCCCCTCCTCTAGGTTTTTAAACATATTGGAGCTTGTATCCAGACATTATGACTTGCAGACATTTGTGTTTAAGAAGGAACGAAATGACTGTAGAAAGTGCTGAAGAAGACAAATGTATGTCCCAGTGATACCAAGTAAGACACCAAGCAGGCTTACTTTTCACCTTTGTTTCAGGTGCTGGCTTACTTCTGTATGGTTAGGTAGAGACTTACTCTTTATTCATCTCTGCTTAAATCTCCTCCAGGAAGAAAGGAAAACGTGCTGGGCTGGCACATATAAAACCCTAAGCAGCTATTGTCAGGAATATGGACTAGTAACACAGTGCCCCAGCTTACAGTGTTAAAGCCACAAATAAGTTTAAAAAAAAAAAAAGTTGGAGAATCCTGTAGTGGAGAATTGTTTTGTTTTATAAAATGTAAACATTTTAAAAGTGGAAGTGATAACAATGGAGAGTCCAGAGAGGTTAAGATTACAGATCTGAATAAAGACACTTTTAGGAAGATCTTGGAAGAGCAAAGGGTTGAGTCTGAGCTCTGGGAATAGCATGGAGGGAGGAATAGACAGAAAAAGCCAACTTGTTCTTCTCTGTGTCCTCAGAAGTCGAACAGCTTCCATCTCATTTGCACACCAATTGCAGTATGGCTTTCCCACAAAGCTTGTGGCAGCTTTATAAGACATATACAGATTAGAAAGGTAATGTCACTTCTTCAGCAATTATACAGCATATATACCCACTTCTGCAGGAGCTGGTCCTGCTAAAAGTCATATTTTCTGTTTTAAAATGGAGTTGAGATATTTTGAACTCAAAGAAGGCACCCTGCTCTGTTTTTCTCTGTAGTTTCAGCACAAATTACACATTTTTTTCCTCACTGTTTTAATTAATTTGATCGTCTTTCATCTTAGCTATTTGTTTCAGGAGTTGGAACTTTGCCCACAATTCTTTGAAGTGTCACTTCTGCTTATAAAACAGTAGATTGGATTTTTTTTTGCCCATGGGTCAAAAGTCGGGGAGAAGGATGTGTCTCCTCTCGCCAATTTAGAAGTGCAATGTGTCAGTAGCTTAGGGGGTTCATTTGCCTTTGGGCACTCATTCTCATCACTAGCTATAAAGACGTTGCTGCATTGCTCATAAGCTTGTTTATTTTTAGAAGGATATTGACAGCTTGAAAGCTCTTCAGGGGGCGATATATATCCAGGAAGCGGTATTAAATATGACTACAACCTTTCTCAAACTTCACAAGTTTGCCGTGCTTTTGGCACCTACACAGCTTACTCAGGTATGCAGACAGCCATGGCTCTGGCAGTCCTCAGAAAAAGAGGTGGAAAATGTATTATTAATAATATGGGTATCTTTAGTTTCTATTGAAATTCCTCCCTACCTGCCTGTGCACTATAAGTAATTTCACATTGGGCAGTGAATACCATGGCCAACCATCTGAGCTAAGCTTTCTAGGTTATAGCACAAGTTTAAAAAAAAAACAAAAAAAACCAAAAAAAAACAAAAAACAAAAAACAACACAGAACCACACACCAAAACTGGGGCTTGCAAAAAGAAGTTATGCTTTTTTTGATCCAATGACATAGGACATGACTTTCACAAACTTTCTCCTTCACCAGGCTCTTTTGATCTTTAAATTGCAAAATTCTATTTTAAAGAAAAATAAGTATATGGTGTTTAAGAAAAACAATTGAAAGTATTACATAATTTTTTATAGCAAGGACAAGAAACAAGGTTTTTAAAAACAGTTTAGTTTCTGGTGTTCATTTTAACTTAGCCACAGAGTTGATCAAAAAGAAAACATAATTGGCAAATATTTTCTGTAATTTTTCAACTTATTTTGAGGGGAAAAAAAAGTTGCTGTTTTTTTCTTAAACTGAATTTATGAGATGACATTTTAAAGAAAATATCAAAAATGTTTCTGTTATTCGTCTGAGTTCTAGTCACTCATATCTGTGATAAATTACAGCAGCAGGATCACTGCCAAAAGTTTATTCTGCTCCTTACCACAGTACTTCCTCAGTTCAGCCAGCCATTTTCAGCCGGCTGAGTTAAAACCGAAGTCACTAAAGTATTTCTGAAATCTCTGAAGAACATCAAGACTGTTCTCACTTCTATTTCTGATCAGATAAATTATGTCTGTTTAGGAGTCTGTAAGATAATGTGATAATGCTGACACTGGATGCATCTGCCACCTCTACCTTCAACAATCTTTGGCAATCAAGTAACTAAAGTGCAGACAAAAAAAAAACAAATAAAATGTAGCGATAGGGCTTCTTATGTATAAATCCACAAACAGTCAATAATAGCAAAAGAAAGGTTTATAAGGTTGTGGAGGAGGGGGAGAAAAGTAAATTATGGAAAAGGAGTTACAGGAGCTTCAGTATTTGTATTCATATGGATGCAATACCAATGAGGGTTAGTATGAAGGAACACTCTATTCAGGCACTGAAGTATAATGGAGTAGTAGTCTTCTTAGGCACTGATTTGCTAACCAACATGGAAATTGTATACTTTCCTTCCATTAGACATATTTTCAAGCACAGCATGACAAAATCACTGCCTGAAATGTCCTTTTCTTTCCAGTCTTTCAACTCGACAGAGTTCCTTTATTCACAAGCAGGACAAATTGCACAGACAGCAACAAGAGCCGTAAGTACTGCAACCTGGCCACGTGCACTGCTCATTTCTGGGAACATTCCTTCTGCTGGAAGCAACACTTCTGCCTCTTAACCTAGACAGAAAGGAAAAAATGATTTGCTGATACAGAGTCATAAGTCAAGTCGTATACCTAGCTTTCCCATTCAGTATTTGCCTGCTGCTAGATACATTCCAGTTTGATAGCAAGTGTGATCCTATTAGAGGCTATTCAATACTATGTGTACTTTGAGAAATTAGAAGAAAGAAATTAGAGGTCTATAAAGAGGATTGAAGAGAACTTAAAAAAAAAAAAAAATTGACTCTTTGATATTTAAATATCGGTTTTAAAAATTCATGGGATTTGACTGATTAAAGAAAAAAGCTACAGCCAAAGATATTACTCAGGCAAGAGATCAGCAAGTAATATAGACCATTTCATAAAACTTAGAATGCTCTATTAAAATATAAATTTCTTTATGAAATGACCATGTGCTGGGATATTTTCTGTATTTTGCTACTACTATTTGACATACCAAAGAGTTACATGTTAAAAAAATACATATTTGTTCCATGAAAATTGGGGGGTTTAATGTATTTTTTATGAGAATGAGATTTTTTCACAAAACACCTTGTCAAGTGTTAGACCACCTTTATATGCTGTTTTAAATATATGTTTCCCCGGTGTGAACAGCACTGGGACAATTTATGTCAGCTGAATATACAACCAGCGTTTTGTGATCTAGGTTGCACATCTGTGATTGGAAGGATCTTTTAAAGGACTTAGGAGTTTTTGTTAGTGATTTTGGACGAGCATTTTGTAACTATTCCTCATAATTGTAGGGGCAGGCAAGACCTTTTCCTACCTTTTCTTATCCTGTTTCCACTTGCTTCTGCTCTTTCTTCTAAATGAAATTATTTATCTGGGAAATTTAATTAATATGGCTCTTCATATTCAGAGTCTTCTATAATATGAGGTGGAAATTAGGTGCAGGACAGCTGACTTCCAGCTGAGAGCTTTTTTCTGTGATATCATTTCCCCCATAGAGCAATGACTCTTCAGAAAAATGTTAGGCAGAGACAGCATACATCACATCACTGGAATTACTGTGAATGAGAAGAAACAGACTGCTCTATTAGCAATAGACATCTACTTTTATGCAATGATGAAGTATAACCAGTTTGTCACTGATCTTATCATCTGATAAGACAGTTTTTACAAATCAGAGGGAGTATAAGCTCCCTCATGCAGATCATATTCAGATAAATCTGTTGAACTTTAATATTCCTATTGCTTAATCACCATGTCATTATACTGTTGACAGATAAGGCTTTGAGTGATCATATCAGCTGTAAACAGTAGAATTACCATAGATGGCAACAGACACTTTGATTTCTTTGGTGCTTTGAGACCTTCTTGCTTGAGGGCTGCATTATGGGTTTCATTTTATTTATCTTTTCTATTGTTTTTTACTTGGAAGAAAATCAAATTATTAACAGGATGAGAAAGGAGGGTGATTAGACAAGATTAAATGATTAAGGAACATATTTCTCCTAAGTGAGATGTACTTTTAATTATAGAACAGCTAGTTCAAAAACACTAGTAACTTCTTTCTGACATTTAACTCTATTATGATATTTTTCTAGTCCTGGGATAATATGCTCTGGGATAACCTGTATAGGTCATTTAACTCCTTTGAAAAGATGACAATAAAATTTATATATTCAATATGAACCTGAATTTTATCTTCTTTCTCCTTTTCAACTACATGCTAGTATATTTTTGAGCACTCAGCTATGCTTGATTTACCTATGAAAAACACATGCCAGTTTTCAAAATATGATTCTGTCACATAGTTTCATCTGCCTCATAATGTCAAACAAAAAGATAGAAAGACTCCCTTTCACTGGGCTTCAAGTAAGAGCCAGAGAATAGCAGACACATCATCTAGGTGTTTAAGCCCAAATAGGTCTCTAATGGAAGGTGTTACCTTTATGTAACACTTAAACCCTGATTTTCAGAAGTCTTGACCTGGCTGGGTTTCCAGAGAAGCCCCAGCAACTCTGGAAGTTCAGATCTCCCTGAGAAACCCAGGATCATTGGCTTAAATTGAGCCCCCAAACAGTGATGTGCCTCAAATCAGGGAACTCTTCAGAATGGCACTTTCTAAACTTGGATTATGAATTATGGATGATTAACATTGCAATTGAACAAGAAATTTTCTACGTAACAAGCAGAAGCCAGGGACATGATGATTGTTAGCATAAATGATTGTAGAGAAGCATTCATGTGAATACTATGTTTCTGGAAAGAACTTCGGTCTAACATTAAGTCCCTTCTTTTGTCCTGAAAAAGAACCAGGCGTATCTGGGCCACGGCTGACAAATTTTTCTTAACCTGTTCTATAAACTCTTAAAGAGATTTAGCAACATGTCTGTGTCACCTCGTCCAGAGCTTCACTCTATTTATTTTGAATGTTTTCCCAATACCTAGTTCGATTACTATTTGTTGAAAATTCAGCCAAATTTCTTCCAGCTCTATACCCAGCAAACAACTGATGTCTGTCCTCTTTCTAACAGCCTTTTATATACTGGAAGACTACTAGAGAGTAAAATATTTGATGTATTAGAAGATACATTTTGTCTAAATGTGGTGAAAATGTCTTGTAATCTTGCAGATGGAAAGAAAACTAATCTATCACTACTTGACCATACAGTCCTGCTTCATAGCCAAATAGGTCACTACCATAGAAGAGAAGGAATGCTTAGAAGAACTGCTAGTACATTCATGTGTGTATATATATATACACACAGACACACATATATATTTTTATATATATAAACACACACATGTATTTTTTATATATTTATAGAGACTTTTAACATGGAACTTGTAAAAATAGAGCAATGTAAAAGGATTGCTCAACAGAACTGACACCACCTGTCAGATAAACTATCACCAGTGTATACTTTGTGAAATCTAAAACCAGAACATGTTGGGAAATTCAGACTTTAGCACGGTTCTGTTAAAAACAAACAAGCAAACAAAAAACAGCTGAGAAAACTCATATTCACATGTGATTTGAAGAAAAGCACATTGCACAGCATAGCTGACAGCATCTCGTTTGCTGTTTTACAATGAGTATGTTAAAAAATTCATGCTGTATGTATGCTACCGGGCCTGTTCTGGGAATACATTTTTAAGCTTCAGAAACTCACTAAAGAAAAAATAATTTCCTCTTTTAGACCAATGATGAACTCTTCTGAATGGGTTTCCTGGCATCAAACTGCAGAGGGGGTGCAATTTAAAGCAAGATATGTTATTTGACTTAAATTGAATGCAAGTCTATCCAAGGCTTTCCATGAAATAGAAGAAAAACTTCAGAAATCTGCCAGTCATCCAGTCTAAGCATCTGTTTCCACTTCTTTCTTAGGGGAATTGTTTCAGGCACAATATTATTGGCTTATTACTATTGTATTAGCTGAAATAATAATTGCAACAGAGGAAGTTGTATGAAGAAGCTGGCCATAAAGTAATGAATAATTAAGACCCTAGCACATAATGTTTCCCTGCTGATGTTCACAGAGGAAAATGCTGATAAGAAAAATGTAGCTTTATGGCTCAGGAAATAAGTTGATCACTCCCAGGAGAAGTAAATGCACCTAGAGAAAGGAAAGAGCAGCTCTTATCTAAGAAAGGAGAGTGTAGTGAAAGACACGGGGGCTAATCCTGATGTAGACCGCAGTCCCCATAAGCAGCAAGGCTATCAATCAGAGGACTAGCCAGAAATAAAAGGTTAGATGGTCTACCTTTGGTATTTGAGATGAATGGAAGTGAAAATGGAGCATATTCTGGTCTATCTAAATAGGAAGTAAATTGACTAAGTATATTTACTTTTCCTTTGTTGCACAAATTTCCTCAGCTGGCACTGACTGAAGAAAAATCCCTGATGGTAATCTTCTGCAAGTACAGCAAGGACAATCCTCTTCAGTGCTGTTCTTAGAGGACGGAGCCCTAGTCACTGAACTACTTTTCAAAAGAGATCTAGGAAGGTCTTTTTTAACTTTGAGAAAAGTAATTTTGCTAACTAAAACAGCTTCACAGAGAATAGCATTATTCCTACATTTAGCAGCGAAATAAATCTTTCTTCATGACAACTTTGGATTTTTTTAAATGAAGAAACAAAATCTTTTAAGGTGTTTTTTTTTTTTCTAAGATGCATTTTCATTGTGAAATCATCATAATTTTTAAATGGGTGAAAAGGTTGCATTCTCTCCAAAGGAAAGGAGATATTGAATTTTAGTTTAAATATGATGCATAATACTTGTTGGTTTTTTTTTTTCTTGTTAAAAAAGGAAGCAGAGTCTTTTCATTTTGACTCGACTTGAGTTATTTTTATAGATGTTGACATTTTTGTTTAGCCAGTAAGTTGAAAATTCTGTAATTTTATTCCTATACAAGTTTGAGTCAACAAGTTGAAAGTAATTTTTTCAAGGTTACAGGATAGAAGTCCTCGCTTCTATACCACTGATAATCTGAAAATATGAGAAAGATCTCTTGTAGTCCTGTTGGGAGCAATGGCTAAGGAAAGACTGAAAAGTCCGAAATAAAAAGAATTAAACTGGACTCATTCTATCCTCTTTCAGTTCAGCAGAAGGAGAAAAGATGCAAAATCCTGGGAAAAGCAGAAATGTGATGATGTTGCAGAAGTTTCCCGTACTTTTTTCTCAGGGTACAGACTAAATTGCATCTGACCATTTATGTGGGTTGACTGACAGATTCAAGGATGATGAAGCCTGAAGGAATCTGGGAATTCAAAAGAAGATTGTTTCCAGCCACATCATTTCACCACATCCCAATCAACTAGTACTAAAAATCAGTTATATTTTAATTTATTCAGATATTAGCTGCCCAGTCAATGATGATTAGGTTACATTACCTGCAATAATGTATATATTGTGAGAATTTAATTTAGAATATATTTCAAAAGACTGGCCACTTTTGTCAAGGCTAGGTAATATTGTTTCACTTCAAAATCTTTGGTAAATCTACTTGTTCTCTGATTTTGATGGTAAAGGTATGACTCCAAATGTTATCATAACTAACAAGTTAACTATAAGATTTTGCCACGGATTCAATTTCATGTTCTTTCTCCACACATATCTAGCAACCCCATTGCCTAGCCTGAGGTCACAGGCTGTAGCTGCCTGAGAACTTGGCCTATGAGTTGTAAACATGAACTGAACAGGAATCGGTTTGGGAGGTTCTTTTTTTTTTCCTTTTACAAAACCTATCATTGTCCTCTACAGGCCAAAATCACCCAATTTTATTAAACAGACATAAAGAACCAGCTGCTCTTTTGTTCTGTATAGTTACTTACGCCAGGACTAAACAAAACTGAAATGGGTGGGGGTAAACTATTGATTTTCAGATCCATTCATTTTTATGCCTACTTTGCACTCATTTTGTGTATTTGTGTGGCTGTGTGCAAATGAAACAGGACATGTCTGATTATCTCCCAGCTCTGCAAACATACAGGCTTTTTTGCAACTTTAACAGAGTGCAATGTGGTTATCTGAAGTCAAATATATGTGTCACTGACTGCTGGCTTGGTGCCTTAGATAGCAAAGGGTAATTGAAATTGTCTAACACCTACAATTTTCACCAATGGTAGATGTCCTTATGATTAGGCAGGCACTCTACTATAAATGGACTTATTTCAAATACCTTTCAGGAATTTATTTGGTCAACTTTTTCCATGGCTTTCATACTTTCATTGCAAGCATTACTTTTGAGACTGGGTAAAAAATAATTAGAAGGTATTTGTTCAAAGATATCGATAAACAGATTTAGGGATGGTCCTAAATAGAAACAAACCCATTCTTTTTCAGATCTGATATTTATACAACTGCTGCTTTTCAGTTTTGAAAAGTTTTTAAAGACTACTTTAACTCAGCCTGGCCAACAGCAGTCTCTATAGAATACTAATTTGTTTTGCTTAAATGGCTTATAAACACCTGATTCCAACTTTAGAAACTAATTAGTAAGCTAGAGATTTTACATGAAACGGGCAATTTTTTGGTATCCAAAACTGTGCTGAATCTAAATGTCAACATTTTTTCCAATTATGGAAAACACAAAGGGATGTCATAGGGTTAGAAAGCATGTTATGTCTTAACTGAGATAAAATGACAGGCAGTGTATCATTCAGCCACATATTTGCTTATTTAATAACACCAGAAAACCTCGTAATTAGTTCTGTTTTCTGGAACTGAAGAGTTTAGAGATTAGGAAGGGAAAAAGTTCTCACTTGGCCTTAGTGGAAATGGTCTTGTAAAGATAATCCTAGACCAATGCCATTGCTCTCCCTTGAGTTTGGAGTGAGGGAAGGTAGTTGAAGTCAAGAGCCTTCTTTTCACAGGGCTGCTGGTATTCCACAGGGCAGGATTTGGTCCTGGGGACCCACCATGGCACTCATCCAAAACCACACCTGAGTGTTTTCATCAACCAATAACTTCAACTGGTCTCCTGCAGCCACCCTGCAAACATGCTGCTCCTCCTGTAGCTGCCTGGCAAGGGCCAGCGAAACCCTCCCCTATAGTTACTGCTCCTGCTCCTGCTCTGCAATGCTTGGAGCTTCTGCACCTTCCTTTAGTTGCAAACTATAACCTATGTGGGGCTTTCCTTTCTCAAGAAGTACTTTTCAGTTTGTCATTTGGACTTTCTTTTGACACACTGATGTGTCACTCATACTTACATTTTTGTCATCAAATTGAGTGGTTGGTTCAGAACGACTTTCCTCCATCTCAGAGTTAACTCCTTTCATGATCTTCTGACAGAATGACTTATGACCAATACTAGTTAAAAAAAGAAGTGTGGGAGAAGGAGTCTTGAAGATATTTTTTTTCTGTTAGGCATGGCTAAAACAACTACAGGGAAAAAAACAAACAAACAAACAAACAAACAAACAAACAAAACCACCAAAACATCCAGAAGACAAGCTGGGATGCTTTTCTATAATCCATGGCCTTTGCCCCTTACAACAACTTTAGATTTTCTGAGCTGAACGAATTCTGATAAGGAACTGATTCACTAAAGTCTGAATTTCAACTCCTCAATGATTTCACAGAAATACGGTTCATTGATGTTGGATCTTCTGATGCTACTGATTCATTTTGTGGTATAATTGAGAAAACTGCTTGTTAATAAAGGAGAGAAGTAATTTTTATACAGCACTTCAGCCCTTTTCCACTGAGAACTTGTTTCAGAGCCCATTAGCTCCTATGGAAGCTTTTTCATTGATTTTGAAAACTCAGATGACTCAAGGATGCTAACTTCAACAGCTTTTGAGGTTTCAGGAAAAATAGCTTCTTGATGAAGCAAAACCAAAGTTCTCAGACAAAATGAAATACATCAAAAAGCCTATTTTCAGATTTGAAAGTTTAGCTTTAAGCTTTCCTGTTCGTTCTTTCACTCAACAGAAATGACCAGAAATCCGAGAGCCTCAGTCACTGCCCTTAAACTTCATCAGAACTGATGAATCTCCACAAGTTGATTCAACTTTGGCAAACAATGTAATACTAAGTAATTATTAAAATATTCTGACTAGCTCAGCTTGATACTTTCTGCAGTGTGGCACTTCAGAGTACACATCATTGTCATGGGATTATTGTTAGCTCAGTGCCCCTATCAGTTTCCCTAGGTGAGAGATATTATACAGCAGAAAAACATATGGAGAAGTGAAATGAGCCTCTCTCCCTGCCAAGGCTCTCACACTACCAATGCAAGTTTAAGGAAGAGAGGAAAACTTTGTGTCCCTTCCATCAGTTCTCATTGAATATAAATATATGTAAATATTGTAAACATTCTCAGGAATTTTTAGCCCATGGCTCCCAGAAGCTGCCTGACCTACCGCCTCTCCTGTGACTTAGAAAGGATGTTTTTTCAGTTGGGATCAGAACATCCAGATGTCCTGGAAAGTTATTTTTTCATCTTCCTTATAGTCAGTTTAGACCAAAGGGCAGAAGAATTGGAGATGCCAATACTCAGTAGCTGAAAGGCAGGTTGTTTATCACAGCTTATGGCCATTGTCCGGTGAGGACTAAAAAGCTTATGAATCAGCTTTCAGAAACAAAAGAGACTTGAGATTTTCCTGGTGATTCTTGTGCCTTTGAGAGAAAGGGAGGCTTAATGATTTTGTATAATCCATTTCTATCATGGGGCAAATGCAAAAGAAGATTGTAAAGACTTTGCAGAACCCAGTGGGTAGACTAGGGGGAATCTATCCTGAGTTATGATTTATACTGTAGGAGTCCTGTAAGCTTGACACTGGATCTGTTTGGAAACAAACCTGATATATTACCTCATCAAAGCTTGTTGAGAGAAACTCAGCCCTGACCCTGCTTCCAGACACCAAGGCGTTCATATCAAGGGAAAAAAAAAAATTCAGAGATTGCTTTTGTAAAATTTCTTTTATAATTTTAATAAAAATAACAACACCCAACTCAGCACCAGGCAGTACTTGTCTCTAAGACAGACATGCCAATAAGAGGAGGAGATGACATTGGAGAATTTCCAGGAACACAGTGATCTATATATACGTACAGGGGGGAATAAAGCCAATTTGTTTTATTTCCTGGCAGTTTTATACATACACGTCTCAAAAAAGAGCATTGTATGATAGAAAGTTTTGTCAGGGAACTGACAAAAGAGTGCTCTAGAAACCCTTTCAGTGTGTTGATAAGGGCATTGCTGTGAAGGGTTCCTTCACACTACAGAAATGTTCATTGCAACTGTTGGTACAGTATTCCCAAGTTAATATTGAGCAGTTTGAACACTGGTAGTGAGTAAGCATCTTCTCTGTTTACATTCACCTATCATTCGACAAGGATCACACGCTTGCTTCTGAGCTATATATAAGCTTACTTCACTTCTTGTTTTGGAATCAAATGAGTGGCTATTAGGCACAAAACACAACAGTAGCTTATAAGTAATGAAATGAAGAAGAATTATATAATCAGCTGAAATTGTCACTTCTGTGTCAGAACTTATTCTGCTTCTGGATAGGATATGAAAGAAAGTGCCAGTTACTCCATGTAGGAATTTTAAATATGAAAGTGCTATTTCAAGTTTTATTTTGAAGTTTTAACTCTGTTTTAGCTCTCTTAGGAACAAATTTCCATCAGGTACATGAGCGCACAAATTCTCTGATGGTGAAGCAAATCTGAATGCAGGTTTATCTGTTTGTTTTTCTTTATATAATCCCGCACAAATCATGCTGTAAAATGAAAGTACACATCTTACCACAATCAGCTGAAATAAACATGATCATATTATTCCTTTGTTCATACACAGCAATCTTCCGCATACAACCTCAAGGCTACGTCAGGCTATGGGGCACAATGTAACTGCCTCAGTGAGTAAACACTATGGGAGAACCTGCTTGTTGGTGGAATCACGTTATTATTGTTATAACAACACTGTCATAACAGTAATATGATGCAAAAAAGACAAAAGCATCTATTTATCATCTTCTGGACTTAGTCATATGTGGAGAAAATGAGATTAGGCCTACAGGTACCACATTTCTTGTACATTTGTTCCTCTTTGTACTGGCAGTGACTACACCTTTGCAAGGCTCTTCCTTAAGAGTGGAGCTGTCGTGGTTTCGGCTGGAATAGATTTTCTTCCTAATAGCTCATACAATGCTGTGTGTTTTGGATTTAGTATGAGAACAATGTTGATAACACACTAACGTTTTAGTAGTTGCTAAGTAATGCTTATTCTAAGTCAAGTTTTAGTTTCCCAGGCTTCACCAACAAGGAGGTGCAGAAGAAGTTGGAAGGGAACATAACCAGGACAGCTGACCTGAACTAGCCAAAGGGATATTACATACCACAGAACGCCATGCCCAGTATATAAACCGGTGGGAGTTGGACGGGAGGGGCTGATCACTGCTTGGGGATGGGCTGGTCATCGGTCAGCAGGTGGTAAGCAATTGTATTGTACAACACTTGCCTTTATTCCTTGGGTTTTATTCCTTACTTTCTCTTTGTTATCTCCCTTTTCATTGAAATTACTATTATTATTATTGTTATTATTACTATTA
>NW_009605553.1:0-13331 GCF_000690535.1 Cariama cristata | reverse complement strand
CAGTGTTAAAGGAAAATGACTTGTCTATTCTGGACACATGCTCAGTGAGGCCACCCAGTTGCTGGGCTATGGTCTGTGGCCCAGGTGAATACGATGAATTTATCCTTGTATCAGTGTCCACAAAACTTTCGATTTGTCATGTTGCAAAAGTCCCCCTTTCGCAGCCTTATCATTACAAAGCCACGCAGAAGAATAAGAGTTGTGGGAGCAGGTCCTTTGTATGAAAACACAATTCTAATATGGATTCTGCAAAATCTTTAGTAATAATATCCTGAATTATGTATGCTTAAAAGGACTTTTTTTTAGCATACTAAGAACTAATAGCAATAAATTAATAAAGCAGAATCATTTCCTCTTGATAACCAGTTTTAAAAATTTGCAAGACACACTGTTACTGTGCCATGAAGTAATATCCCAAAGGAAGCTGATGGATACAAATAAATCTCAGCAAAATAGTAAGGAAGCTGCAACTGGTAATAATACTAGCGTGACTGAAAATCTTTATTATCTCTAGATGTAATCTTTATGTCAAGATTCTGCAGGATCAAGAGCAAATCAATTGGACTTTAAACTAGCTGCTTTTGTACGCTACAGGGCAAATCTGATAATCTAAGAAAAATGAGAAAAATAGGCTTTTTGTACTTTTTGTACATTTACTGACTGTTGCAAGGTTTAAGGAAATGACATGGTTATCTCTGCTTGGGCTGAAATCTTTCCTCTAGTCCAATTCCAATGATCTGCTTGCTTTTTTACCATGTCTGAATGACTTTTTTTTTCTTTTTAATAATGAACAAGCAGAATATGTAAAATACTCCATTGTGTAAAAAACAAAATACATGAGTGATTGTTTGATCTTTCTAAAATAAATAAATGTGGTAAATCCACTGTCGTTCCCCCTGTCATTGATTCTTTGGGCCTACAAATGTTGAAATGAAGGGAAAGCAGAGTTGAGGCTGATGGACAGTTATCATCTGATCCTGACGGATGTCCTGTCCGAGCTCCACTGAGGAGAGACTGAAGGGTGTTATCATTCTCCTCAGTTAAGCTAAATCCATGACACCAAATGGAATATATATAATGTACAACAGTTGGGTTTCACCATCACCTCCTATCTCATGTGACCATTTTCTTTCCTACTCTCCTCTTACAGGTCTTTTTCTGACCTTTGTGTGTGCGCGTTTGTTTTCCTAGGAGGTGTGACTTAGCTGATTAAGGCTGTGGCATGCCTTCTCTCACTGCTATGAGCCCATGACTAAAAGGGCAGCTAAAAGCGGCATGGTAATCATCAGACGCTGCTAGGAGTTTGCCAGGTTTTGGAGTGGTTGATAAGACCGTGTGCTGGGTCTGTCTTTTTCCAGGTGCAAGCGAGTTGAAAGTAAAAGACACACCAGAATAGAAGCTCTTTTCCTTTCTAATTTCTGTTCTCTTCTGTTTCTTCTTCCTTTCTGTTTCTGTTCCCCTTCCTTGTGTGGGCTTGGTTTGCTTTAAAGAAGTAGTACAGATTTCAACTAACTATAGCTTTTTGTCCCAAGGGAACACTTACTGCCCTCTTTAACACAAGGTAGAAGGGACTTTTCCTTATGAAAACTTTCTCTAAAGACTGTAGGTAAAGGCAATGGAAAATGAACAATGTTTACTGTTCTGCTTAATGTGTTTTATTTTTTTCCCCCTTTTTTCCTAGTTTTTTAACAAAAGAGTCAAAGTGTTTTAATTTTTGCTGTGAAACCAAATGGACATTTTGAAACTCTTAATCCAGGTGTATACACTGTCATACTCAAATAAACACTTTTGACTCACTTTCTCTACCAAACTTAATACACTTCCCTGGTCATTTGACAGAAAAAATTCTCTTGAGCATTTGGGGAGTGACCCAACCACTTGGACCGCTGCCTGACTGTTGTCCCTGGGTTCTTCATAAAACTTGCTATGAAGAGCAGCTGTTAACATTGTACCTCTGACTCGCAAGAACAATTTTACTGAATCCCAGCAAATGTTACATAATCTCAGAAGTCAAATGTGCTTATGACAACTTTCTCCCAGCACTAATCAGAGACCAAGATGTCCTCCATCTGCAGGAAGCTCCTCTAATAGGCGTTTTTTAAATGGGGCAGACATAAAGCATGATCAAAGACTTTGCTCTCCACTATTTGGAGCATGGGCATAAGCATGCTACAGAAATTTGAGGGATTCTGCTTTTAGTTTAGCAAAAATTAAAGCTGTGCATCATGCCATATGTGATGAAACAAAGCTCTGTGGATAAAGCTAGTTTTCTGTGCCACCTCAAGTGGACCAAATAGTGCAAGCGCAGCCGAAAAGTACTTAAAAATGAGTAGAGCTCAGAGGGGGTGGTTATGCAAGCACTGCAAGGGAAAATAAATGCATGGAAATATCACTACAAATAGCCACCTCCTTGTAATTCAGTATCTATTTAATTCTAGGTTGTTTCTTTCTTTCACCTGTAGGAAAGGATAATGAGCTTCAAGGACTGTGGGAACCTGCAATTGAAGCAGAACTGAGATATCTTGCAAAAACAACATTAAAAGAACAATAGGGGATCACACTTGAGGGGACAAGAAGTGCAGAACTACCAATGTGACTACTTGAATGGCAAAGCTTTATGTCAAGACTCATTAAAGGCCCTCCTTTGCACTTTCCTTGGCTAAGACTAATGTGCCATTTGAATGTTTTTATCTTGCCTGCAAACAATTATATTTATGAATTCTAAAAGCAGATCCAAAGCGCAGGGACCACTGCATGCAAAAGTCACAGTTGTTTCCCCTGTAGCCAAATGACATTGAAATAGATCTGAAGATCCCACCAACCCACTGTTGCTCATACAAGCTGGGGTGGAGGGAAGATAAGCAATAGCAGTATCACTGCAGAGAATAGTTATCCCAGAGCTAGCTAGTACTACCTGATGTGGGCAAAAAATATTAAGCAGTTCACTCCCTTAAGATCTTGCTTGGCTCTAACTAAAAATAAACTCAGTTGTCAGTAGAAAAGATCTGCTCTGTGGCCTAAATGAGAGCTTGTCTTCTTGACCAGTAATAAAAGCACACTTCTGCAACAGAAGAAAAGCAGTCTTAGGTCTGTCATTCTTAAAGTCTAATTCAGAGCAGATATTGCAGTTGGTGCTGCCATGTTTGCACTGTAATGTATGTATATATGTATAGCCGTATCCATGCATATATGTATAGTCTCATTATACCTATTCTGTGTGGTAAGACACATGAAGAATGTTAACATTATGCTTTAGGATCACTAGATAGGGACTAAAATGGATTAGCAAATTATGTATTCTTGTTAGCAGGATAAGTAATGAATCACAAACAAATTGTTGCCTTCTGCTAAATCAGCATAAACCTGAATGTCCCATTGTTAATTGTTTATAAGCTTGTTTTAATAGTTTCCTGTAGCAGTCAGCTCAAACTCTAATAATATTGTTCCAAAACATAAAATCCTTATTCTCTGCTGCTTTGTAGCGATATACATCTGGGTAATGTGGGTGTAAAATGTTATCATTCTGTTGTGGGAGAGCTTTACACCCACTTTTTGCTGGTGTCAATGACTACACATGCTAAGATGCAAGCATGGAATCAAGCCTTTAAAATAAAGTTCAATAAGCAGATTAGGCAGAGTTGTCAGAGAAATCTGAGCTGCAGTGCTGCTGTTAATGCCAGAAATCATGATGTATTGTTAAAAAAGCAAATGTTAATTGGGCAATTAAAATCCCCATTTATGATATGCAGAAAAGCCTGGGGGTTCTGCTTTAATGTAAAGCGGAGTGTTTCAACTGAAACCATGCCTGCCTTGGAATGAAATGTGGAAATGTACATATATACGATTTGTAAATATACAGATATTTACAAACCTCTGATTTGTAAGTGGGTGACACTGCAGTGCAGTTTCCTTTCCTTGCTTAGGAATATGTTGGCCTGTTAGAAATGTTAGAAATGTTGAAGTTGGATGGTGCTTCAGTCTTCCCGTGGCTGGAGAACAATGCTTTACTCAGATTGAAACATCCTGCCCTGAGCTGGCCTTTTCATGCTGTGGTTACTAGGAGGTTAGCCCTACTGAATTAGAGTAATAAAATCCCCAAAGCTATTGAAATAACCTTGGTAACCTCAAAAGGAAGATGGTCTTAAGTGAGTAGGTGTGATTCTCTTGCTTTTAATGAAGTAAAACTGTTCTGCTCAGAGTGACTCACCGACAACACTTTTCAATAGTTACCTCATATGATATGGTCTTTATGTGATTATTTTGCTGTATCGTAAAGGGCGTACAATGCAGTGACATATAAACATAGCTAACAGGCTGCACAATGTTTATGCATTTAGAGCTGTGCACTAAAAGGAGCGAAAAGAAAGATACCGCAATATGATGATTGATTGTAAAGATCAAATAAAAGCAAAAATGAAGATGGGAAATACCTGATGAATTAGCTGGTATTCACTTACTGTTTCAGTGGCTATAAAATTAGTCTCTGCTGTCAGATGAGCCTGGAAAGCAGGAGCACCTTAGTCAAGAATCTTGGATGATGCGAAGAGAAAACAGTTCAGCTTGTCTGCACTGATCA
This sequence comes from Cariama cristata, assembly GCF_000690535.1. NCBI lineage: Eukaryota > Metazoa > Chordata > Aves > Cariamiformes > Cariamidae > Cariama > Cariama cristata. Next base: position 8,755 of record NW_009605553.1, on the reverse strand, counting down.
CTTGGTGAAATGCCCCTGCGTGTGAGCAGAATGGATCAGAATGTTAGAACTGTTTCTTAAAATCCTGTATTCTAGGAAATGTAAAGGAACTGTGCCTATAGAATCAGAATCAGCTATATGAACTAGAGCAGAATCCATGAACTGGGAGGGAGAACTGAACAAGAAGAATGAGGTCTGGAGGGAACTAGTACTCCTGACAATTATGTCAACAGTTCTCCAAAATAGTTCATAGACACATCTAAGATCTTAGTGACGGTACAAAATAATCCAATTAAGAGGTGGAAAATATTTTTGAAACAATGAATGCTTAGTGTATTGTTGGATCTAGAAAAGTAATTGAGTTTTAAGCAAGATTAAAATAGAATTTTGTACATAATAGGAATACCCATTGTTATTACAAATCAACTATAACAAAGATTTTGAAACAGATATTCAACCAAGATCAAATATTTATGACTGGAAGGGAGGGGAGAACTAGATAGTTCCTATTTGCATCAGTTCTTTGCTTGCCGCAGAAGGTGACCAGAAACTATACTTCACAGATTTTAAGTCCAGTTTAGCATGTGGTGTATATGTGTCTTTAAAATAACAACAGAACCCCCCAAATCCTTCCTTTTTCAAATTCAGAGTACTATGATCTATAGATTTTTGATTCAGATGCATTTCAACATTTCTCCTTATTTTGCTCAGTAAGCAGTCACAAAAAGGTGCAGTTTCCAGTTTCTAGAGGTGAGGAATTTTATTAGTGCTACGGGATGAGATACTAAGTGCCTAAACAAAATATTTATGTAATGTAGTTTCCTCACAGAGCTTCAGAAAACAGTTTTCTTTTTAATTATAGAAGTAACTGAACCATAGTAAATACAAATTTTGTGCTCAAGCAAGAATGTCTTAAGTACTGTTAATGTCTTGCCTTATTCTTAATGTATGATACAAGACACCAATTAAGGAATTCTGCTATTCCTTTATAATAACTATTGTTTTTCAATAAATGAATCTATTTGTTTCTCTTTTACAATTGTGTTAATGAATATTTTTTTAAAATCGTATTAGTGAAATGGAGAATGGAACGTTGGTTATTTACTATATAACATTGTCCAGATACTGTATCTACAACAGTTAAGTGCTTGTGACTGGAATGTAATCTCAGTGGGTTTGGCTCTGTTACCTCCATGGAGCTTTCAGTTCTTAATGGCCACAGAGACTAAACTTGAGTTAAGAGCCAAACATTTTTTTCCTCTGCATTACTGCGGTGGCGTTTAGATTTGTGGCTTTTAATGTCAAAAGGAAATTACAGCTCATGCATGCCTTTCCAGGCAGAGTAGCTCATGTAGAGGACATTAGAATGACTTAGAGGAAGTCTGGCACCAACTCATTGTAACTACAAAGAAAAACAAATGCTTTTCCCTGTGTAATTATCCTATATTTAAGAAATTAATAATTAACTGTGAAATCTTGGGGCCTGTGTTTTTGCTGGTCTGTGAAATAATGGTGAGAAAAAGTAGCTTCATTATCGATTTCTCTTAAGAGAGAAAGTTTGTAGGGAACATCTATGTTTGTCACCAGTTACCTGCACTGGCATGTGCACAAGGTTATTTGTGCTTACGTACAGTATTGAATGCTCAGCCTTCTGACTTTGTCACCCAGTGAGGGAGCAGAAACAAACACTCGGTCACTTACATGACACCACAGACATCACAAAAGCTAGTAAAGAAGTATTCTAAGGTAAAAACCAAGAGTGTAACTCTCAAAACCATGGCCTGAATTTTTTTTTAACAATTATGAATAACAAATATATTAGTAAACCACCTTGCACACATTTTTTTTACTCCAAAAAGCTAAAGTAATAATTTCTTCATAGTGAACAGTTTGCCTAGTAACAGTTGTAATCCTGTACTTTTGTTGTCACAGCCACAATTCAAATGAGATGTTTGCATTATGAGTAGCTATGGATCCAAGTTTTAAGTTTCAATTCCTGGTGGTGTTTTGTGTCTTGTGTGAATATTCAAGTCTTGGACTTTACGTTATGATACACTTGAAAAAGTGTACTACAAATGACAGATGACAGGTAAAAATTAGGATATTAATCTACTGATATTGTGGTTTGCAGGTTTAATGTTTACAATTGAAAGACCTTAAAAGTTTCTTCCTTCCCTTCCTCCACTTCCTCCTGTTTCTTTCCTTTTATTCTGGCAGCTCCTTCAGGCTACTACATCATCACCTTACATAGTATTTATGAGAAAAATACATTTCGGCTGCTGGCAGAATGGATATTCAAATGGAGAGTGGTCAATCCAGCTCAGTTTTGCATTGATTACCAATTTCTTTTATCACTGATTTATAATAATTTTTCAGTAATGTAAATATTTTCCCATGAAAGTAATATTCTTTTCATTTTCTCTGAAGACTCAAGAATTATTGGTTAGCTCTCCAGAACCTGCCAACAACTTTTACCTTTGGTAGCTAGTGTCTGATTAATACCTGTAATGCAGAGAGTTCATTTTCTCCTAGCAGAAATTTCATGCTGTTCCCAGTGTTTGTGCTGTCTACCCTCGTCCTTCTTCCCCCTGTGTACAATTGGTTGTCTCAGCAGCTGTGAAAAAAACCTGTTCTTTATCTCCTCAGAACAAAATGCAAGGCCCCTAAATCACTGAAATTTCAGTTTTTGAAAACGAAAGTGTGAAAAAACTGCCTTCTCAAACAAGTTTCTTTTGAGATCTAGACAAATCTCTTAACAATTATTTGCATTCCTTAAGTAAGTTACAGAGTAGCACTATGGCTACTAAAATTTCTCCCAGAAAACTGCCTGTTTCTTTAGAAACATGACTAGAGTTGTTAAATATCACACAACTGGACTTCATAGCAAAGATTGTCATCACAGGGACAGGGAATGAAGTTTTCCTGGTTTATATCTTATGCAGGTGTCGTGGTTTAAGCCCAGTCAGCAACTCAGCCCCACCCAGCCGCTCGCTCACTCCTCCCCAGTGGGATGGCGGAGAGAATTGGAAGGGTAAAAGTGAGAAAACTCGTGGGTTGAGATAAAGACACTTTAACAGGGAAAGCAAAAGCCGCGCACAAGCAAAGCAAACCAAGGAATCCATTCCCCACTTCCCACGGGCAGGCCGGTGTTCAGCCATCTCCAGGACAGCAGGGCTCCGTCACGCGGAACGGTGACTTGGGAAGACAAACGCCATCACTCCCAACGTCCCCCCTTCCTTCTTCTCACCCCAGCTGTATATGCTCAGCGTGACGTCATACATCATATCCCTGGGGTCATCAGGGTCAGCTGTCCCGGCCGTGTCCCCTCCCAACTCCTTGTGCCCCCCAGCCTCCTCGCTGGTGGGGTGGGGTGAGAGGCAGAAAAGGCCTTGGCTCTGGGTCAGCCCTGCTCAGCAATAACCAAAACATCCTGGTGTTACCAGCACTGTGTTCAGCACAAATCCCAACCACAGCCCCGTACCAGCCTCTGTGAAGAAAATTAACTCGACCCCAGCCCAAACCAGCACAGCAGGTCTTTACTGGAAAACTAGACAGCAGTTTGCTGGATATTAATATGAAGGAGGAGGGATTTCCCCTTCTTTGTTCCAGAGAGTTATTTAGGTCCTCAGATATGAACTCATTCAGAATAAATCAGGAACACTGAATATCTAGACGCTTACTTGAAAAGATTTTGAAACACCTTGAAAACCTGATTATCTCGAAGTATTTGCAACTGCATTGATTTTGGGGACTGACATATGGTTAATGTAAATTATTAGTAAAATTAGAAGTACCTTCCTATTGCTTCCTTATCATTGGCTAGAAACAGATGGGGTTTCAATTGCAGGATGCAATCTGAAGAAAGCACCAACACATCTCCATTTGTCAATAAAAGTGGGAGAACTGGATATATCCCTGTATATACATCATAACCATATAGTACTAGTATATAGTTACATAATGACATAACCTGTTACAAGACCTAGGAAACCAGGAAATTCTGTTTTGAGGATGCTATTTCATGTGCTTTTTCAATACATACCAATAATATTTAGAAACATAATATATTAATGTCCTCAAACAGACCAAAGGAAGGAAAAAAAAAAAAAAAGCCTTCGAAAAACTATTTCTTCTGGGCTTCTGCCTCCCAACAGCTTTCAATGAATTTATCAGAAAGTACATTAGGAAAAAATTAAAAGAGCAATAAAAACTCCAAGGTGATAGGAACATGAAAACCCAAGCAAACTATTACTCCCCAAAATCTAAACCACAAGATCCATAGCTCCATGTTAATGTTAATAATATCCCCCCCCCTAATGAAAAGAGAAATTAAAAGCTTTGAGCTGTTGCCAGGAAGGATGCTTGAGCTAGTGACAGTTTGTTGGTCTTAGGGTGAGAAGTTTCCAGACTTTGCCACAGCCGTGTTCCAGACTACGCTTACACACGAGCTCAGTAGCTGCAGCTGAGACCAGAAGGCAAAGTAACAGAAAAGGTCTTAGAAAATGACTGTATGTGTCCAAATGCAAAATGCAATTTTTTGGAAGACTTTTCCTGTAATTAAGCAAGATGTAATGGGCTTGCCTTTGTTTTTGCTTAAAACCAAAGTTCTTATAAAAAAGGAAAAGCTTCACTGTCTGAATTTTATTGTAACACTGTACTCCTCTGTAAATTCTTGCATACATGCACAGAGTACAGAACATATACTCAATGACAGACATGCAATTAACATTCATACTGTATTTTATGTGTGCAGGATAAGCACTAACAAAAGAAAATGCAGTATATTATTGAACTCTGGGGGGGATCATGATAAGCATATAACTATGTGGTCTTAGGTATAATTATGCTTCCTTAAACTCTGCTAATCTGCAATAAAATCTCATTTTAAATTCAATGTGGAATTGAGTCTACTAATTTTATTCTTGTTGGGATCTAAACTGGCATAGATCTTATGCTGCTTCCATTTCATTCACCACAGCGGTGTTGATTTATGATATGTGATAGGAAATGCAATCTCTCTAGTTTTACACCATGTGGAATAACATGTTTTCTAGCTTGATATCTGGCTGAAAAGTCTGACATGTTGTAAGAAAGAACAGCGTGAGGAAGAAGGATAGTATCTGCCCCATTTAACTCCTATTGGCATTGTCTTATTCTGTGCTGTGAAGAAGAAATAAATAGTGTGGCAGTATATTCTGCTAGATGAAAACAAAGAAACACCTGGGAGTTCCCTTCATGTTACTGAATACTGAATGTTCACAGTACTTGTTATTCTAATTATAGGCAGCAAACATTGTTTGTTTTACATAGATTATTACTTTGTGTGTGTACAAACATATCTCTGCATCTTCTCCTAACATCATAGTAAGCTTCCTAATTGAGGTGATTAAAATTTATGAAATTGAAGTGCTAAAATTCTTATAATAGTGTCAATTTATGTTCAGTTCCGAATCCTGCTGGGGCACCTCAGAAGCACTCTCGCACTGGTGCTGCCGTGCTGCCTCTGCATCACACCAAGAAACCTGGTTTTGGTGGATTTATTTGGTGGATATTATGGATCCTCACAGTGCTGCTGCCTTGATAAACTAGGGTTGCAGGAGAAGCCCTGGCTGTCCAAAGGCAAAATGCATTGAGTAAAGTATCTGTCATAGTGACAATTACAAATGTGCACGGAGATGAGTAGACTTCAAACGGGATTTTAAGAAGAGCATAGCAAGAACAAGGCAACAAAAGGAACAGTACATGGTAAGCAGCAGGTCACATAATGTGGGAGAACTTCTGGACTGAAAATTTGAAAGACTGCTTCTAGGTTGGATGAAACCGGAGCAGACATACTACACACAGGTGATAAGACAACTAGTCAGCTAACAAAACATAAATTAGAGCTGCAAGGGAATGACAGTTTTCTTACTAAAACTTTTTGTTAATCTTCAGAGGCTGCGTAAAAAACTCTAACTTCCCAAACAGTATGGGATTATTTTGGCAGAAGTAGAAACTGTTTTTTTTTCTGCATATTTCTGTGGAAAGCACAGTTGTCAGCTGGTGATAAAAATCTACAGACTTGTGGAAAACAGTGGGCATAATCAGATGTAATGTTGATTGAAAATCAGCAAATAAGAGTAGGGAATACAAAGTTAACTGCTATGAGGTTGACTGGCATCCATCTTGAACTTTGGGACTGGCAGTCCTGGAGCAAAGTGCCCTATCCTTCCACCTCCCGAAAAAAAATGCAATTCCACTGAGTTCCACCTGCAAATACCGGCCACAGAGGATGTTTATTCTCTTAGTTTTCCCACTAGCTCATCTAAGAAACAATTCTGTAAACTTTACGTTGACTTCCTGATATGATAGAAACTATTATGTTATTTCCACTTAAAAACAATTTTAATTATTCAATGCAATTAAGCACAAGTACTGATTAAAACCTCACAGCAGCCAAAGTACATTCCTTTTAAAACACACCACCACTCCAATATCCTAAACATTTTGAAACCATTCCTGATCTTTTCACGCAGGTAGGGTAAGCCTGTGTGTCCTGAGTGGAAAGGGGAGAGGCACATATGCTGTAGCTGATTGATGTGGGCAGGTCATATAGAGGAAGTCAATGCTATGTCCATCAGGAATTTACTTAGCTTGTTCAGGCATTTTTGTGCATGTGCTGACTTTATATTCTATGTATATTTTATAACTATATTTAATATGCATTTTGCACGTGTGCATATAATACTCTATGTGTATGGTGTTTGCATGTATGAATATTTGTCCTTGATGAATAATTTAACAAGAAGCTGTGCTTCCCTTTATCACGACGTTCATAAAGTCTCCAGAAGAATCTTTTACCTTTACTACTTTTAGTGTTGCTTCCTAAGCAAATTAAATTATGTAGCCAGGTGTGGTGTGTGTGTCTCTGTTACTGCATAGTATCTTTTGAACTAACTAGGAAATTCCAACAATTTAACAGAGGGCTAATAGTATCCTAAATGCCTCTAGCCATTTCATGAAAACGGCTGCATGGGTAAAGAAGGCACCAAAGAGTATTATCTGCTGTCTGAAAAACTGCGGCATACATTTCACTCATATTACACATCAACAAATCTGCATGTCAGAGAAATATTTCTGTCCTAGCATGGAGAAGCTTCAGCTGGAGTTTGCATCTTGCTAAACACCAAGGAGTTGAATTCTGAGCGCCAAATCTGTAAGAAACCAGGTATCATCAGTTCCACAGTTCTTGGAACGACTTTCATTATGTCATAATGTTGTACTGAAAACTGTACAGAATGTTTCAGCCACTGATGTTATAGTGGACTATTTATAGGGTTTTTTTTTCTTTCTTTTCTTTATAATGTCCTTGCCTTACATGCTACAGAATGTTTCAGCCACTGATGTTATAGCGGACTATTTATAGGTTTTTTTTCTTTCTTTTCTTTATAACGTCCTTGCCTTACATGTAGCAAACAAAGCAGGCATCTAATCTACTACTCACCTTCAAAGCATGATGGAAAGTATCCTGGATGTTCTATGATCTAATCAGACCTTGGTCCTATAAACCCATGTGAACTGAGCTTTATGTCCATATGAAATACATTTGCAAATCATTGTGTTGTAACTGACTTGTTGTGTAAGCAGGGTAAAGTGCAATTATATTTGTTTAGTGCTCCTTCATGAAACCTAATTTTTTTAAAGTTAGCCAAACTCAGGACTTTTCCTCCTAACAGAGGTCTGTTTCAAGAAATATCCCTCAGTTTAAATAATTCGGAGGAAGGGATATTTAAGAGGTTTGAATATTGCAACCATATGAAAAAATCTCTTTTGTTATTTTATCACAGTTAGAAGAAATTCTTTTCAGTCAAGAATTAGTTTAAGAGGTAAAAATCTCTTCAAGTCAGCAGTAACTGAAAACAGGAAATTATAAAGGAAACCCTTAAGCTGTCATAACTCTGGAGTTCATCTGTAGATCCTCTGTATTAAATACTCATACATCACTTGCTCTAGACACCTTATGGGTCTTGGCTGCTCTTGCAATTTCCCATCTGTCAGAAGCACGGGTTTTCTAGCACTGGAAGTAATGATAAAATCTCAGAAGTGTTTAATGTTACTTTTTCACCATGTTCTTGAACAGTGTAAAGTTACAGATTACGGGTATGGCTTCTCAAGAAACACTTACTATGTCTGCTGTTATGCTAGCCACACACTCTGCTTACCAAAATTATTGTGATTTCATTATGTTTACTGATTTTGGTCCTTCAAAAGCCTTCTGCAGTCACACATCCCTCACACATTTTACTCCTCAATGATCCAACGTTAATTTTACCGTTTTTTAAGACATTCTACTGACCATTGTATGACGTGAGCAGAGCCTCCGCCATGTATTTATGCCGGAGTGCTGCTGACGTTAGCAGTCCTGCAGCTCTTGCCCGTTGCCAAACTTCTTTCTGCGGAGGCCTAGCTTCCTCAGTGCTAGAACTAAGGCGTCCTTCACCAGATGCGTCTGAAAGAGGAGCTATTCCATGGCAACCCTCTGTTTCACCCCACGGTAAATACACGGTAGCTGTCCTTCAAGTCAATCACATTTTAGAGCCTTTCGTTTACCCTGGGTGAAGCTCACTCACAGGACAGTTAGAGGCCAGCACCCGGTGAGGCCACGTTGCACATTCCGCCTCATCTTCCCGAAGAGTGCTCTTTGCCGGCTGGCAAAACGCTCACGCCACGCCGATTAAATCCTCGCTCTCCTGAGGTCCCTCTCCGTGCAGCACATCACGGTAACTCCGGAGGGACA
>NW_009605552.1:0-522 GCF_000690535.1 Cariama cristata | reverse complement strand
AGTGTCTTCTTGCTATCTTAATTTTTTAATTGATGGCTAGTTTCACGGCCCATAAATCCCATTTTTCCCTTTTCACCCTCAATCCCTAACATTTCTCCTGCTTTTTGCTCCAAAGGAGATATTCCTGAATACTCCTATGTAGAAATGTTGGAGAAGTAATGAAGTACATCGTAATGGGCTACATGAGAAGACTACCCCTTCCTTCCATCCCAGACTAGGCACAAGAATGGCCATTGTACTAAGGCTGCTCGAAGCCCTTCAGTGGGAGAAAATCAAGAGCATGCCATTTAACAGCTTAGCGTTGCACTTTGGAGAATCCACATACAGGTTTCTTTTCCTTTGGCAGTAGCAGTGGGAGGAGAGTCAGTGATAGTGAATTGATCAGAGGTGGAAGTTAGTTTTCAGGGGTGATGGGCAGGGAAAGCATCCTTGTGAAGGAAAAAGCCTTTCTAATGAACCTCACGGCAGCTTTATTTCCAAAGATTTCTGTTCAATTTATTGCAGTGTAGAGATTGATACCGG
>NW_009605551.1:0-15056 GCF_000690535.1 Cariama cristata | reverse complement strand
GGGAGGTGATGGTTCTTGTTTGTCCTTACAATTCAAGTTCCTCCTTTGGATCTTATGATAAAAATGTTGAGCACAATAGATTTTATTTTAGAGAAGCAAAGATTATTGTCTCCTAATATTCGTAATTAAACCCAAAGAGCATACCATTTCTCTCTACACACTGAGTTAGAAGTAATGCTAAATTAGCTTTATCATTTTTATTGCGTTGTGGGCTGCCTAAGAGCAAGCATCACAAGCCAACACCCCACTGTGCTAAGCATCATACAAACAATGAACAAAAAAGACTTCCTTGGTGCCAAAGAACATTTCAGCTGAACATTGTAGTTCAGAGCAAAGGAAACAGGAGCCAAATGTAAAGTTCAGCTATACCAGTGAGCACTATCTCAGCTAGCTCCCATGCCCCTTCTGTATGTCCTGTCTTATCTTTCTTCTGGTTTTCACCTTGTCATTTCACAGCAGAGTCACAGTGATCTGAAGAAATATGAATACAAGCAGAAAAATATCCTTGGCAATGCCTGGTTTTGTCACTTTAAATTTTTTTCAAATAAGCCACAAAATTAAAAATAAAGTTCAGAGGAAGAAAAAGGTTGCCACCAAAAAGAGAGTCTTTAGGGATTTTCCACATATCTGGCAACAATTAGGAAGTTATGTTAAAGTAGTTAGGAATTGCCATGATGCTCATCTCCTACCCATTTTAAGTATGCAAGCTCTAGAACCCTGCACCATTGCTCTGAAGATGCTTGTATGCTTATACAGTATCTGACATCAATGAAACAGCACAAAAGAACTGAAGTGGACCTGGAAATACACTGACCAAGCATCTTACCATCAAAAGTGGAGAATGGACTGTAAAGAGAGGGCAACAGTTATTACTGCATACTCTAAGCAGGTCACATGTGCTCTGCAGCCTTCAGCAGGGATTCTGTGTCTCTTAAACTTAGAAATAGCTATGAACAAAGAAAATGTAGAGAGTAAAGTGTATTTACCCATATTGCCAAACTGTGTATATTTTTAAGGCAGGTATGAGATTCAGGTATCATTGTGGTATACCCATACTGTTAGAACTGCACTACTTCTCATGGACTTAGTTATTATATGCTATGGTTTTATGTGGAAGGAAAAACAAGCCATCTGCTATTAACAATAAATTCAGTGTTCTGGTTTGGGGCAGTAGGGTTGGGTTTTTTTGTTTGTGTTTTTTTTTTTTTGTTTTGTTTTGTTTTGTTTTTAAGATGCATATATAACTACTAGTCATAGTAATCACTAAATAGGTCACTATGCCTAATTTTCTGAGTAATAAACCAAAAATGTGAATGAAACCTTCATAAACCAGGCCTAGGGGTGAGCTATAACACAAATGGTTGGCTGCCGTCAGGAATGCTGGTTCTGCTTCTTCCTCAGCTTTCCAAAGGACCTGACCTCCAGTGCACCAGTTCAGGGAACTGAACTGACATAAAGCAAGCTTAAATCTAAAGAAGAGCTGGCAGAAGGGAAGGAATAGGAATGCACATTGCATTTGCAGGCAGAGAGGTGTTTATACACACATTATCAGGGAACAGCATGAGCTGGGCTGTCCTCCAGGGGAGTTGGGAGGAGAGAGTGGCCACGAACTAGGACAGCACAGAGCTGGTGAGCAGAGAAACAGCTCCTGTCAAGAGTCCAGTGATCAACAGGTAAAAGCAAGGTAAAAAGTCAGGTTTGAGGTCCAGCCAGGAAATGCAGACAACAGTTGAGGGACAGGAATGGGGGTGTGCATTCCTATGGCATCACTGGAGCAGGGAATGATGGCTTTGGGCTGGGCTGAAATGGGATCCTGGGCCACGGGCAGGGTTGGAGGGAGCCCTGATGAGGCTAAGCAGGGACAGTCAGGCTTGGTAATGCTCTGATGTGCATGAGTGGTGCATGTTTATTTTCAAACTTGAGTTTTGGAAAACTTGCAGCTCAGAACATTTTCACAGTGGATGAAAAAAAAAGAGAAAATTGTGTGATCTTTCATGAAACCATATTTTTTATCCTTTTTTTTTTGAATCTCAGCCTCCTTAATTCATTTGTTGACTTCAGATAGTCACTTATATCTTCTTTTGAAAGACAGTATCCTCAAACATTAGTATGGTAACCCCTATTAGGCATCTACTTTTTCTTCTTAAGTATTTTACATACAGATCTGGCCGGATCAGTGATTTGCTTGAACCCATGCTCTGCTTCCTCTCAGACATTTTTAAAAGCTATTTAGTACATATGATGGGACCACAAATTCAGGATTTCGACTGTCTGTGGAATATAGGACCATTTCCTCTGGGGAATAAGGAATAATTCACATTACAGGGCTGATTCTAAGGACAACTCTTTACGTTTTAAAACAAATGCAGGTATTTTAAACAATCTTTTCCACAATACCTTTGGTATGCTTGTACTGAAAATGCAGTTTTGATTTCCTGTGGCTATAGCCTGAAGGAACACTCCAATATTGTGCAGTAGATAATAAGGTTCAACCTGAAATGGACAGATCAAAAGCATTTTGCAGAGAATGCCTTGATCTGCAGTTCTACTACTCTGAAAGATGTCACCCATTATATAGTTTTTTGATGTAATGTTTAAGGTCTATTTTCCTTTTAATAGGTGCAGTTTCTAACTGCATTTTTGCTCTATCAAAATGAACTGAAAATGAAATCAAACAAATATGCTTCTTTGCATTAAAAATCACTCCTGTAATCCAAGTTATGCTGGTATAAAACACGTATAGAAAAAGTGTGAAAATACTTTTTTATTATTAGTGTTTATTCTATAGTAAACATTCAAAGAACTTTGGGTTAATCTATAAAATTTAAGTTGAAGAAAAATCCCAAATTGTTTAGTAATAAACAGATGGAGAAATTGGTTGCATGTTGTGCGACAATATTTTTACATAGAGTTTAAAGGTTAATTAGTAATGAAAATTATGGTAATAACAAGCAATGGAAAATAAAATTGGGTGATTCTAACTGAAGATTTTCTTAGTTGTATTTATCAGCTTTTGCTTTCTATGTAATTGCCTTGAGCTAATTGAAAAAAAACAAACCTAAAACTCTTGTGAGTTTATAGTAATTGATTCTGGTAGAATGAAACCTATTAAATAATTTTATTAAGATTATTTGTACAAGCCATGTAAGGCATATTGTAAGTATTGGCCTAAATGACAATGGCAATGTGATCCTGAGCAAACATAAGCTACTAGTAGCAACTATTAGCACACTCTTACCAATAAGGACATATTTGCTACCAGATATCTTGGGGCACATTCATGCATAAAAATTTTCATACTGTTTACCTCATTATATCAAGCAATGAATCAAACCAATAAGATATTGTTTAGAATGTTGTAGATGTAATATTGTAGTATTCTGTAGATAAACCTTGCACAAAATATATTGTATGTATTACAGCTACAAAATATCAACAACTGATACCTTACATATTAAAGACTGCTTCACTTCAAGGTTTAAAAACCGAAATGTGAATGAAAAAATGAAATGTGTTTGAGTTTTCTTGCTGTTTTTTTAAATGTCTGTAAGGAATGAATCATGAATTTTGTACACAGATAATGCCTCTCCACATTTTTTGTAATTCTTATGTATGCTTAATAGTTTGCAAGAGAAACACACAAAATTCAGGCAGGATATCAGACAGGATTTTCTGAAACAGGAGAATCTGGAGCCACCTGTGGATATTAGAAAGGATTCCGAGTCAAGAAGTCAAGAAAAGATGTTTGCAAACCATGAAGACAGATATACAGACATTCACCTTCACATATACTTGGACTGTCCCTTGTCTTGAGAAACAAGCCACCGAGTTGTCATAAAATAGTGTCTGCAAGATGTTGGTGGCAGCTCAAAGGTCTTGGGAAGCCTTTCAAAATGTGAAGGGAAAAAAATATTCTATTTTAAATTAAACACTGATTGAAATTTTTTGATTTTTTTTTCCCCGCCCTATTTGAGAAGGATGCAAACTCCCAAAACTTTGTTTTCCTACATGCCATTATATTCACGATGTTTCATAAAAGTTCCCACCTATATGCTCTGACTGACGCACACTGGATGATGTTTGTAAGGCAGATCCAAAGTATTTTGCCTCTATACCATTTTAGTTTTTTCCCACATGTAGAATAGCAGATACAGTGGAAGCATGCACCCAGTTATAATCTAATATAACAAATCATGGGCTAGTTTAAACAGGTTGTTCGGGTACAACATACAGCATGGCTGCAGCAGTGCACTGCAACCTGTGTGTTGCTTTACTTTGCCTCTCCAAAAGGTAAATAACCAGCACAGCTCTGCATAGCAGCAGCTAGAATGCATTTGGAGTCCATGCTAACTACATCTGTTCAGTAACACTCTGGCACTGACCAGAATCTTCTTAACAATATTCTCAAGTCTAGAGAAATTTCTAGCTCATGTTGCTGAAATGTTTCCTCTGTCTTTATGAGGGCATGAGTTTTAGTGAGGCCATGTCAGCCAGAACCAAGATATTATGTTCCCTTTTTTAAAATTCATCTGTTTAACTGGCATAAAAGAAAAAGAAGACAACCCACTCAAGATTATCCCCTCACTGTTGTTGATTCTTGCCATTTTTTCACAAATATAGTAATATTTGATATTTTCCACAAAGTCCAGTGCTTGAAGAAAACCAACTACATGAGAATCTCAGCTTTCATGAAAAGAGTATTTCCAGATTTCATAAAAGAGCTTGAAGACATGAAAAGGATCTACCAAGTCAGAAAATGAAGATGAATGATTCAGAAGCCAGAAGGAAAATAAAAAATATATCAATAATCAAGTAAACAAAATATTTTTACTTTTCAAATTTATAAACAGTGTCATGACTCTATATGAATGATACATAATTAAAAAAAAAAAGTGTAGTATAGGCAATGGTGTTGCTAACTATCTCAAAAGACAAAAGTTCACCAAAATTAATAGGAATGTTATAAATGATGGGTTAGGTACCTGGATGAAGTCGTATTTTCATTATATTATAACTTTTATCTCTATACTTTTTGTCACTAGCTCACTCCACTCTTTTCCTTCCACTATTTCTGGGAATCATTTTGGGAAAGACCATACATTTACTGACTCTTATCATAGTGACTGAAATTGCAGTTCCTCAGAAATTCGTAAAAAACTTGGCTTCCAACATGATTTAGCCCATACCTCATGGATATTGAAAAAATTATTTGAAAGCTTGATGCCCAACATACGTCTGAAATGTTTAGTTAAATAACTGCTCAGTGTTTTTTGAATTGCCTTTAAATAATGTTTCCATTATCCAATAGAATCAGTCTTTAAAGAGAAATTACATTAAAGGCTTGAAAAGTAAGCAGCTTTTTAAAAAGGACACAATTTCTCCAAACTGGCTTTATGTTCTTCTATAAGAGTCTTTGGTCAACTTTTAGAGAAAAAAAGAATCAAATTTATAATAAAGGACAAAAGCAGGCATTTTTTTTAGTTTCCTGTTTTTCTGCCACTGTTTCACAGAGCTCTGAAGTATAATCATTAATTTAGTAGAAGTTATAGGAAAAGCATTAATAGCTAATGATTATTCCTTCCCACTGCCTTGTTAGATAATATTTTCCTTCAAGTGAAATATTTCTAATTTTAAGGAAATCTAAATTCTCATCCTCTCTTTGTAGTACTTTTGATGCTGGACAAAAATATCAAGGAACAGGGGTAGAACAAACTGCCTATTCTGGTCAAAACAAAAAGAAAACTAAACCCACATATTAAACACTTCATTTCTAAAATTGTATTTAAGCATATAAATTAATTTCCTGATAGTCAAGGATCAGAAGTGCAGTCAACGCCTCTGCCCTCACCACCTCACAGACCCAATTTCTCTTTTTGGGTTTCTTGTCCTATTGAAGTAGTTCAATGAGCAACTAAATTTTAGGTCCTGTATGGAGAAGTTTAAAAAGACTTCAAATCACAAAAGCCTTGATATGGAGTTCTCTGAACTTTCCCGCATCCAGAAGAAAACACAAAGACAGCCAGATCTCAATAACTTAACTTTTATATGGACACAAAAATAACAAACTAAAATATGAGTTATGAGTTATTTAAACATGTTTAAAGTTATAATAAATACTCATAACTGCAGCATGTAACAGACAGAAAAATTTAGAAACAAATCCCTCTTCTGCCCATATCTTTTCTTCCATTCCAGTAATTTTGAGTTGTTTTCTTGATTTAAACAAACTCCATTGATGAATCTCTAGAAAAAACTTCTTTTTGTCACCTGAGACCTGGTTTTGAGTCTGTTTTTTGTTTCAGGAAGGCAGACTCCCTCTTTTGCTTGGCATCTATCAATCAATGTCAGCATGCACTACATATTTCTCTCTTTCACTCCCTATGCACTGGTCTCCTAGACAAAGCATGATTATATGTTGACAAAGAGGCCGTTTTCCTCTCTCTTCAGCAAACAACATGAGGCTAACAGCTTCCTACCTTGCTGTCTACAGCTTCTTTCTCTTTATTAGCAGAAACAACATAGTACTCATACAGCAAACGAGACATAAACAAATTACACTCATACATCTCAGGAAAGCAGATGTTAATATAAAGTTAATATAAACAGGAAAACAAAATTAAAATCAGGTTACTTGACAAGATCTGTAAGGCCAGTTACTGCAACAGTAATACTTGTAGCAGCAGAGCAATACCAATGCTAAGCCTGCCATGGTACATCTATACCATTCCCTTTGGACATGAAATTAAACAGCCCATACACCATTAACCTTTGTACCACTTAATGGGCTCTTCAAGCAGGGAAATTAAGTATTAAGAAATGTTTACAGGTTTATATCTCATGTCCTTAAATTCATGTGCATTATACATTTAATCTGTCAGACGTAAAGTATTATCAATTTTGTATTATATACCTCTTTTTCATAATTACTGTTTCCAGAAAGAAGCTTGAATATTTATATATATTTCCAAAACTTCCAATAACTAGGACTAAAAATTGTCCGCTTCTGTCCTAGTGAAAATAGCTATTATTGGCAGAAAACAAGGAAACGTTGGTATTCCCTCAAAAGAGAAATGTTATGTAAGACTTAGACATGTAAAAATTCTGTCAGAATTCTAAGTTTCAAACACTTTGAAAGAGCAGAATCGGTAAAGTACAATGATCTTTTTCACAATAACATATGAGTTTTCTCCTGATACTCCCCTTACAAGACTTAATTTCACAATATGAAAATGACAGAACGTGGTTTGGGCAACTTGTTTGAAGAACTTGGGAGCAGAAAGTATGCAAACATTCTATTAGAAAATAAGTATTTAGGGTTTAGATTCTGAAGGTATTCAGTAATGTTTTCTTGTCATTTATTTCTTATGGTTTGGGGGGTTGGTTTGTTTTAACACAGTTCACCAGTAGTGACTAATCTTCCTTATTCGTTCCTTTGGATAATCCTCCAGTTTTATCACCTCACTTGAAAACTTCAGTACCTGCTAAGCATAATTTATAGTACAGTTTAGTAGCCTGTCCTTTAACCATCTGTAATGACTAGTAAGTAGGCTTGTAGTTGGAGGACTGGTTTTAGGTTACTTACAGGAAGGCAATTGCCTAGTTAATAATACCAATGAGGAACAACAAAATACCTATTTTGTTGTTTTGCCTATTTTGCCTATTTTGAAGCACTGGAAAGGTGCGAGTAGTGTTACCAGAATCCTACCTAAAATGAGACTGAGATGTATGAGTTGACAGCTACTGTTAAAAGGATATTTCCAGTCTGTTCCACATCAGGCAACCTAAACCACCTTTCCCATCACCAGCCTTTCCTTTCAACTATTTCCTTCCTGCAGTAAGAGTGTCCCATTTCAGCTTTTCATCCTAGGGAGCCAAGTTTCATTTTTTCCTTCATTGATGAGGAGTCCTGAGCTCATTCAGAAAATATATTCCTGTCCCTGACATGAGTTCAAGGATAAAGTTTTTTGCCTACGATCAAGAAATTTAGTTGAACAAAACCAGATAATGCTTGGATATGCATACTATTTGTGTGAGACTTTCTGAAATGGAACAAGGCCAAAAAGAGAGGGTTAGCAACACATTTTTCTCTTTTTCTGTGTTTTTTTCAATAACCACAAGAGGTTGAAAACTTGTCTATCAGTTGATTTGTTAACTCTGTGAAAGCTATTTCCAGAAGCATAGAAGCTACTATCTAACCCATAAAACAAGGATTAAATAGGGATTCAGAGACCAGATTATGAACTATTTGCAATCATGTTGTGTTCCAGTAGACATAAAGCAAAATACACGCATATAGTCTAAAAGATGACCAAGTCATAGGAATATTTATGAAGCGATAGACATTTAAAAAATGTTCCAAAGTTTAGTCAGTAAAATATAACATATATTTTCTTAGAAGTATGACCTTTTATGTAGTGTACATAATTAAGAACTTAAGGAATTTCACAATTCAAAAAATGAGGAGGTTTTTTTTTAAGGAGTGATGTGTACATAAAGCTGTACCCATATCTGTTGCCACCAGATATGGATTATGATATTCAAAAGTTTGAAACCTAACCTACCAACAACACGGGCAGCTGTAGTGCACAATTCAGATACATACAATTTCAGTTTACAACCAAAATTTTCAGTTCGTTCATTACTTTACTCTTTTTCAATAAAAAAAAATACTTTCAACTTGGGAATGGAGCTTTTGAAAAACAGAAGATTTGTAGTGTATAAATCTAGTCTGACAGTGATAAGAAATAGCCTATTCTGGCATTTAAATTGATTTGGAATGTGTCCTTTTTATGCTATCTTTTCCTCTCTGCCTCTCAAATATAATCCTCAAATTTCTGACTTTCCAGAACAAACAAACAAATAAATAAATAAAAACCTTTAAAGTAACATTTGGTAATTAGCATTTAATGTCCTTGACTCATACACTGCAGGTCTGGCATTTCAGTCTCCTTTGATTTGTTCAATCACAGGAGAAGTTGCAATGGATTTAGATCGTTACTTAGTATGTGTTACTGGTCCAGATCATTAAAAAAATATACTTTTTAATAATTTCAGCAATTCTTTTGTAATGTCATAATGAAGTCAAGTAACTTCTGAAGTCACTCGGTCTCTTGTTATTTGACTTAAAAACAAAAAAAAAAAAAAGAAAAGTTGTTAAATAAAGAGATATTAAAATGCAGACAAGCTGTTTTTTCTGAAATGTCAAGAATGATCACAATGTACTGAAAATATAGGCAAAACATGTACCTACATTTCTGGAAGAGGGAAGGTTGTGTATTTGCTTGTAACTTACGTTACAAGCTTTATTTTTAGGTCATTTAACAAATAGGGTAAATTCCAGCATCTTTGTAACTGTTAACAGAGTGGTGTTAGCAGAGAATGTGAGTAATAGAATATTGCAAGTATGAATGTTAAAAATCCAGTGGCAACACATATTAATATGCATAGTGAGACTTTAGTTTTATACAGCTGTCTTCCCCCAGTATAATTTATTATAGGTAGAAAGCAGATGAACTCCTTATTTTGTAAAGTAACTTTTTTTTTTTTTGTATATGAATAGATTTAACACACAGCCAAGGTTTCAGGCATTAGATTGGGTACTTTACAATTCCAGATGTGAGTGTAAAACAGATTTCTACAAAACCCTCTTAATACAATAAACTTTTTTTTCAGCAAATATGATTGTGACTTATTTACAGTTACATTGAAATACAACATGTAATAGCTGAGTTGTAACTGCTTAAAGTAACAAAAATAATCCATATAGATAATTAACATTTATCAGAAATTTTGTTAAAAACAAAGTTTAATATAAAAATTAGAGAATAATTAAGAAAAAATTCAGTTGTACAATTAGAGAGGTTTCCTATTTGTATAAGAGTTTATTGAACACAGAACAGAATATAATTTGTGTTTGCCTAGGAGTCCAGCTAACACTGACAAAAGTTAAAAGGGACAAGAGCAATATAAATCTCTATAACTCTAGGTAAGTGGGAGAATCCTAATAACTTGGGAGATCACAAAATTTTACAGAAAAATGAAAATGCCTATTGAAATTCAAATTCCTTTCTTTTCCCAATGAGTAGCCAGGGAGTAAAATATGTAGGAAACTTATTTTTAACCTGAAACAGCAAGTAAAACTATGAAAATACTGAAATTAATTATTTATTTTAGTCATTATTGTAATGTTTTACCATATGACACCCTATCTAACCCTCTAATAGCTTGTTAATTCAAAAGTTATATAAATAATTTTTCAGATTATGGAAGAATTAATTTAAAGCAAAAACAAATATGAATAAACTTTGTCATTATATTTTCCTGACCAGCAAGAGCTTTTCCAAATAAAATATAGGCATGACGCCAGAATATCATGTTACTAAACAGTTGTAATAATTTAAGATTTTACGATACCCATATAATTTTCATAGAACCATAGAATGGTTTGGGTTGGAAGGGACCTTAAAAGCCGTGTAGTTCAACCCCCCTTCCATGGGCATGGACACCTTCCACTAGACCAGGTTACTCAAAGCCCCATCCAGCCTGGCCTTCAACAATTCCAGGGAGGCGTGTTATCACCCAGCTTAGGTAACTCAGGGGGTCGTAGTGGTTTCTTGATTCCCTTGAGGGAATCAAGGTGAAACAACACCAAATGATCGGTCAAATGTGTTATTCAGGGTAGAAGCAACCAGAACTTGTAAAGCATAATGGTAGGCTGCGTGGGTTCTATTAAGATATTTATGAGAAGAAAAGGAAAGGGAGGAAAAAGAGGAAAGAGAAAGAAAAACAAAATGAGAGAGAGATGACCACCCTTGGATCTCACGATTTCAATGTCAGTGATGGATGCAGTAATCCTCCTGCAATGGGCGTGCATGTGGTTCCTTGGAATTGTGCCTTTTATAGCCTAAATTCCCGCCTTTCGATTGCACCAGTCATGCCCCTTGAAGTCATACAAAACTCTTCATCTTAGTGGTGGGTGGGTGAGGTGGTCTTTCATGTGGTCAAAAGCCCCTTCCTCAAAATTAACTCTATGAATTCTGGCCGTACAGGGCATGCTGATCCCATCAGAACACAGGACTGCATGCCCTCCAGCACATCCCCTATGTCCCATGTTAGCCATCTTCTCATTGCTGGGCAGAACTCATTTTGCAATAATTTTTGAGACATCTGCATACATTAACTCTTTCAGTCTCTTACAAGAGGGGAACCACAACTTCTCTGGGCAACCTGTTCCAGTGTTTCACCACCCTCACCATGGAGAATTTCTTCCTTTAATCTAAATTTAACTTCTTCCAGTTTAAAGCCATTGCCCCTTGTCCTCTCACCACATGCCCTTGTAAAAGTCCCTCCACAGCTTTCTTGTAGGCCCCTTTTAGGTATTGGGAGGCTACTATAAGGTCTCCCCAGAGACCTCTTCTCCAGGCTGAACAAGCCCAACTTTCTCAGCCTGTCTTCATAGGAGAGGTGCTCCAGCCTTTTGATCATCTTCATGGCCCTCCCCTGGACTCGCTCCAACAGGTCCATGTCCTTCTTGTGTCGAGGGCCCCAGAGCTGAAGGCAGTACTGCAGGGGGGGCCTCATGAGAGTGGACTAGAGGGGCAGAATCACCTTCCTCAACTTGCTGGTCACGCTTCTTTGGATGCAGTCCAGGATATCGTTGGCTTTCTGGTCTGCAAGTGCACGTTGCCGGGACATGTTGGGCTTCTCATCAACAATAAAACCTCAGCACCCCCAAGTCCTTCTCAGGGCTGCTCTCAATCCATTCTCTGCCCAGCCTGTATTTGTGCTTGAGATTGCCCCGGCCCATGTGCAGGACCTTGTACATGACCTTGTTGAACTTCATGAGGTTTGCATGGGCCTACCTCTCAAGACTTTCAAGGTCCCTCTGGATGGCATCCCTTTCCTCCAGCGTGTCAATTGCACCACACAGCTTGGTGTCGTCGACAAACCTTCTGAAGGTGCACTCAATCCCACTGTCCATGTTGCCAACAAAGATGTTAAACAGGGCAGTCCCAATATTGGCCCCTGAGGAACACCGCTCATCACTAGTCTCCACGTGGACATGGAGCTGTTGACCGCATCTCTTTGAGTGTGACCATTCAGATAATTCCTTATCCACTGAGTGGTCCATCCATCAAGTCCATGTCTCTGCAATTTACAGACAATGATGTCATGCGGGACAGTGTCAAATGCTTTGCAAAAGTCCAGGTAGATGAAGTCAGTTGCTCTTCTCTGTTCCACCAATGCTGTAGCCCCATCGTAGAAGGCCACCGAATTTATCAGGCATGATTTGGATTTGCCCTTAGTGAAGCCATGTTGGTTGTCACCAGTAACCACCTAACCATTTTATTAAGTGTTATCTTGTCTCTTTCATTACTCCAGATTTTTTTAAAATCTACTTTGGCAACTTATTTTCATAGTAACAAGAAGTCTAGAACATGGTTTTAAGTTTCAAACCACATATAGACAGAAGACCTTAAGTATCTCATATTTCTAGTATGCAATGATAAGCAAATACATGAGCTAGCATTTTATGCCAATATTTCAATATACAATTAAACTTCTAAGGATTCTCAAAATATTAACTCTTCATTTTCTTTACTAGTTATTAAATATATTCTAATTCTTTTTCCTCGGGATTACTGCAAGACATTTCACATCTGCAAAATAAACACTGTTGTATGAGATTGATAGAAATTTCATACGGATTTCTAACACAGAAGTTGGCACATATTAGAATTTATTGCCACAAAGGTTTCAGCCAACACCCATTATATATGATGTAGACATCAAAATATAAAAGATATAATTCAAAGTCTTTTTGACAAATGTGCGCTGATTCCATACACTTACTTGCCAAACACTACTAGAATTTTTTCTTACAGGATTTTTGTGCTTTTTTTTCCCAGATTTCTTTTCTGCCCAGCTGCTCACACTGTAAAAGGAATACGTGCAGATCACGAAATGGCTACTAAAATGCCTCCAATTTTCTCATGAAAGGATGAGGTAGGACTTGCCAAGAAAAGGGACAGGTGTCCTCCTCAAACTATTCTCCTGTCACCCCTGATTACTAAGATTGTCTGCTCCCCTCAAAACTAAGAAATTGTTGAAGCTGTGAACATTTCTCAGTGCACCTCACAGGCTGTAATTATAACGAACGCTGTAAAACTAAGAACAATCACAATTCTTTTATTTTCTCTTTGGTGAATATTCAGTACTTCGTTTATTCTGATAATTCGGGAGCACATTCTCATATTCAGAAGCATAAGTAGTGTTCTCCTCTATTCCCCTAGTTGTAGGGAATGATCAGGAAAGAAACAAGAAGAGTCAGCAGATCAATAGCTGGCTCTGAGACTGGTGTCACCAGCAGAATTTTGGTTTTTTTCATCACGGGTCAGTCTACACGACATCAGGCCTACTGGCAACAGACAGGGTATGCCTGTTGCAAAGGGGGAAAAGGATCTTTGCACCGGAGTTATCAGGGCTCATAGAAAGAGCTTTAGCCTAGATTTGAAGGAGGAAAGGGATAAAGCTAGGCTTGCCAGAGATAAGCCTGTCAGTGGCATGTCAATGTTTGTGGGATGGTGTGCTAATGAGGTCCTTGTTTTTGCCTCCTCAGTGGAGGTAGGAGATGGAGATCCATGCAGCAGCAAAGGCACAAGCGTCATTGATGGGTTAGACACCATGGAAGTGCCTGAGAATGGTCATGTAGGAATTAGGACTTCTTCCCCAAAAAGGTGGTGGGATCAATAGCCCAGCAGAAGTGCATCTATACCAATTCACGCAACATGGGCAACAAACAGGAGGAGCTGGAAGCCACTGTGCAGGAGGAAAGCTATGACATAGTTGCCATCACAGAAACATGGTGGAATGTCTCGCACAACTGGAGTGCTGCAATGGATGGCTATAAACTCTTCAGAAGGGATAGGTAGGGAAGGAAAGGTGGTGGGGTGGCCCTGTATGTTAGGGAGAATTTCGATTGTCTAGAGCTTAATGATAGTGATGATACGGTTGAGTGTTTCTGGGTAAGAATCAGGGGGAAAGCCAACAAGGGAGACATCATGGTGGGAGTCTGCTATAGACCACCCAGCCAGGATGAAGAAGTAGATGAAATATTCTATAAGTAGCTGGGAAAAGTCTCATGATTGCTAGCCCTTGTTCTTGTGGGGAACTTCAGCCTACCAGAGTTCTGCTGGAAATACAACACAGCAGAGAGGAAACAGTCTAGGAGGTTGCTGGAGTGTGTGGAAGATAACTTCCTGACACAGCTGATAAGGGAGTCAACTAAGGAATGCGCCCTGCTGGGCCTGCTGTTTGTGAACACAGAAGGACTTGTGGGTGATGTGACAGCTGGAGGCCGTCTTGGGCATAGAGATCATGAAATGATAGAGTTCTCAGTCCTTGGAGAAGTAAAGAGGGGGGTCAGCCAAACTGCTACCTTGGACTTCTGGAAGGCAGACTTTGGCCTATTCAGGAGCCTAGTTGACAGAGTACCTTGGGAGACAGTTATGAAGGGGAAAAGGGTCCAGGAAGGCTGGACATTCTTCAAGAAGGAAATCTTAAAGGCACAGGAGCAGGCTGTCCCCATGTGCCGAAAGATGAGCTGACAGGGAAGAAGACCGACCTGGCTAAACAGAGAGCTTTGGCCGAAACTCAGGGTAAAAAAGGAGAGTTTATGACCTTTGGAAGAAGGAGCAGGCACGTCAGGAGGACTACAAGGATGTCGTGAGGCTATGCAGGGAAAAAATCAGAAGGGCCAAAGCCCAGCTAGACCTTAATCTGGCTACTGCAGTAAAAGACAATAAAAATGTTTCTAGAAATACATCAGCAACAAAAGCAGGGCTAAGGAGAATCTCCATCCTTTATTGGATGCGGGAGGGAAACATAGTGACAAAGGAAATACCTGAGGTACTTAATGCCTTCTTTGCCTCAGTCTTTACTAGCAAGACCAGTTCTCCATGTACCCAGCCCCCTGAACTGGAAGACAGGGGCAGGGAGCAGAATGAAGCCTCCATAATCCACGGGGAAATGGTGAGTGACCTGCTACCTCCCCTCGA
>NW_009605550.1:21711-30838 GCF_000690535.1 Cariama cristata | reverse complement strand
TTGAGGTCTCTTCCAAGCATAACGATTCTGATTCTATAATTCTATGATGTCTGTTGCTGTGCTGAAGAGGTATGTATGTTAGAATGCTGCACTGTAGTCATGGGGAGAAATATCCTCCAGCTGAGATACATAATCACTCCTCTATAAGCTCTTTATAGATAGGCATCTATCTCTTCTTAGCTGCGCTTTGTACAGCCCAGCCTGCCTGAAACACCTATTCATCTGCCTATCAAAGTCATGACACTCATAGATCATGGGAAAATTGGAGAGCCACTCTGTATAATTTTTTTCTGTCTTCTGAAAATGTTTCTTACTGCTCTTTCTTAAAAATGAAAACAGTGCCTTTCAAGGGCAAACTTGCTTCAATAGAGAGGGCACATGTCAGAATTATTTTGAGGGGGAGGTTAGTCAGCATTTCTGAGGTTCTTTCATGTGTATGAACAGAACAATTTTTTATGTGTGGAATGAAGAGACGTCTTCAGATTCTCCCATTGTTTTCTAAAATACAGATTTCATTTCACATTCATCTCACACTTAAGAATGAATTTGTGCAGGTTTATCTTTACAAGGTTAAAGATTAGAGTTTTTACTGGAAAACAAAAATCCTAAGGAATCCCATATTCCATGGTCAATTCCATGGTGTTGATAGCAAAAGAGTCACACAAGCCCCAAAACCGTCACCGGGGATCCATAGTACTAACACCGTTGACTACAAAATAGATGCTTCAGGAAGTCAGAAATGCTACACTGCTACTAGCTGCACCTGGTATATCAAATTAGGAAGAAAGTAAATTACTGTTGCTCCAGGTACCAGCTGTTCCAGTAATGAAAACTCCACTACTTAAAAATACTGTTTAAAACAAACTGATTTAAGATTATTTTTATCTTATGGGAAATTGGTGTCATAATTGCTTGTTAATCATGCTGGCCAAGCCCAGTCTAAGTAAGATATTAAGTTAATGAACAAACTAGCAAAGAAATCTTGATGTATTTATGAATTTCAAAATTTTTAGCAGGGGTGTCTCACTAATGTTTTAAAAGAATATTTATAGAAAATTTAGTATTCAGTTGAATTCTTAGAGAAGAACATCATCCTGATAAGGCTGTAAGTGTGCTGGGACATAGTTTATTCATTATTGCATAGCATGAAATTTCATTATGACAGGTGTTTGGCATCCCACAATGCTAGTTCATACTTCCTGTAAATACATCATTAAAAGTAAAAATATGCACTTTTAAGGCACACATATAGTAACTCAAAAGCTCTTTTTTGCTTAAATATTTTCTTTTGTCTGTGCTAGATGATTTTTCAAACCATATTTTGCAGCACTCAAAACAAGACCAGTGAAAGGTGAATCTATTCTGAAAGCTTAAAAAGGCCGACTACATGTGAATGCTGTATTCTTTTCATACCCCTCAGTCAGACTCTCAAAAGATTCAGTTTTAGAGTAAAGCATGTAGCTCTAAATTGGATCTCGTAACAGCTCAACAAGAATGGCTATTTCCCTGTGCAGGTGTGGAAAGTGAGGGTGGGAGTGGGAAGCTCTGTACATAAAGCCTTTTTCTTTTTCTGTTCTTATTGAGTCAAACTCCCCATTGCTCCTTAATAGAACAAGCTCTGTGGGGCGTGTGGCTGGTACAAAAAGACCTGTGCCCTGCTGTGGATATGGGTTTTGGCAGTTACTTGTTATTCCCTATATGTAAATAAAGTGCACTACAGAGTACAGCCTTGCATGTCTTTCCACAAGTGGCTTGCACACTGTTTTCAGAGGCTGCAGCTGTTGTGTTCATATAGTCACACACTATGATCATTGTCTAGGAGGTAGATCTTGCCTCCTGAATGAGATAGGAAAATATAGCCTGCCTCAACACTAGAGAACAATACTCTTCGATTAATGTAAACAATACTTGCAAGAGAATACTCTTGTAAGGCAGTTTTCACTGCATTGAATCCATACAATACAATTCCTCAGAAGAAAAATCACTGTCGGATATCCTTGAAAGAAGTGAGATTTTCTAACAAATAACTTTGCACTGAAAATAAATATTTTAATAATCAATTTCTTAATAGAATTAGAAACATTAGCTTTTCACAGATTCAGTAATTTGTATGTCTAGATTATTTTCCCCTCAAAAAAGATGGGCAACAGAAATAACTACTGTTTTCTGGATTACTCATTTTTGGCAAGTTCATTAGTCAATTAGTGTAATTACCTGTTCATTCTTTGATTTGGTTTAAGCAAAAGAACTCTGTTTATATATTACCTTCCTGAATGAATTGGATTCTTGCAGTAATTGACTTATTGTCCTATGTAAATTAGACTACATTATCCTTTATTGTTAAATTTAGTCCAATTTATGCTGCAAGTATTGCTAGAGTTTCAATAGCAAACAGATACTAATTAGTTTAGGATTAACTGATCTAATTCTATATAGGTGCCAGCATTCTGTGATCTCATTAACAAATATGTAGTGGTGTATGTAGAATATAGACATATACATATGTCTTTCAGGTACAGTTAAAATGTGTCACTAGGTTGTATGTTATCTTAAAGTGCCTTATTCACAGGAGAGATTCTCTGTTATTCAGTGAGTAAAAATATTTGTCAGAAAAAAAGTGGAAATTTGTTCTTTATCATAAGTCATATTGACATTGTCTTTTCAGAGAGGCACAAACATATTTCTCAATCCTGGTTTCTATCTTTGGAGCAAGTGTCGTAAGATGATGAACTTGAGAACTGTGTGGCAAATCCATGAAAACTTAAAGCCAGACAGCAAAGGAAATAGATGCTCAGAAGGTCTCCAGCCAATGAATTTATTATTATTTAATGGCTAAGTCTGTTCTTATGTTCAAAAAGGGCATGTGCAAATCATTTATCTCACCAAAGGAATATTTTTTAGGAGAATTGCTAAAAAATATGGGGGGGGGGGGGGATAAAAAAAAAAGTGGGGGGGGGGGGGGATGACAGGGGACGGACACGACGACACAGAGGGAGAGAGGTGGTGAATGATTTCCACACAAGAAAAGAAAATAATTCTGTTGTTTCTATTTTAAGATCTTCAGTCTGTTAAAACTTAAAAGCAGAAAGAAAATTTACCAAAGTGTGTGAATTTAAACAAAAGAAAATATTTACTCTCACTCTGCAGGAAAGTACCCTGATAGTACTTGCAAGGCCCTAGTTATTATTGAATAAAATTGGAGACAATAGGAGCTTTGCATTGACTTTCTCAAGGCCAAGAGTTAAGCTTTATAGACACAATTAGGCTTCCCTGGAGCCTGGAGAGATTTTGCCCTTGTAAATTATTTTCCCCAGGACTTCTGGAAGCATATGCAGAAGGATTAGGAACAAATTAACACCTCTGTTGTTTCATTGAGCAGCTCTATCAGAAAAGGGATGAAATATAATCTCACTCAGACAAAGCTCTTCTACCTCCTCCAAGGTCTCTGTAGCAATAACCTTGCTACCCTCAGTCTCTGAGGTAAAGTGACTCTATGCTCTTCTCTTCCTTCTCCGTCCCCAACAGCAGCAGCAGAGGTGGCTGTCCTTTGACCTCATCAGTATAAAACATAAACATGGCCACAGCTATAGAAAACAGAAATCTTACACCAACCATATAATCGTTTCTGTTCCAAATTATAAAGCTCTTTAATTTCTTTATCTATTATACTGTATTCTCCACTGATTCTTAAGAACATTTTTCTTTATCCATTAAAAACATGACTGAATCTTGCAAGTTAATGCTATAGCTAGAATATAGCTTCATGTAAACTGAACACATTTTTTTAAAAAATTGCATTGGGACAATCCAGCAGAGACAATCACCATTCAGATTTATAATTAAACTGCTCCATTTGAGCGGAAATGATGTAGGCTTGAGCTGTGGAAGATATTTTTCTTTTGCTTGTTAGTAAACAGGCATGACATTTTTATTAAAAAGAAGACATACCAATATTCTTACACAGTGCAGCTTAATGATATGTGAAATATGAATGTATCCATAATTTACAATACATACAGGATATCTGTGATTCGATTCAGTTCTGCATAGTGCCATATAAATGCTGCTTGTTTTAAATAATCCAAGCCTGAAGAACAAATTCTATCTGACACTTTACCTGTGTCTTAAGAGCCTACTTTTCTCCCATTCAAAGGCTGATTAATTAAAACACCCCACAGAAAAAGAAATTTTCAAGCTGGAAGAAAATGCAAACTATGCAGTGTGTCACTTATCTGTATTGTACCAATTTATTTGTTTTATTTATTATATTCTGTAACTTATTAAGTTTTAATATCTTGAATACCACCTTATATACATTTTATTGCAATGACTAGTACTATTCCTGAAGACCCTAATTATATTTGATTGAGTTAAAAATTGTGGGTATGACTCCTTCATTATTATTTCTAAAACTCTAAAATTGGACTAAAGTTTATAGAGTTATAGATTCATCAAATCATTTTGGTAGGAAAGGATCTTTAAGATCATTGAGTCCAACCATAAATATAGCATGGCCAAGACCACTGCTAAACCATGTCCCTAAGCACCACGTCTGCACATTTTTTAATATCTCCAGGGATGGTGACTCATCCGCTTCCCTGGGCAGCCTGTTCTAGTGTATGACAACCCTTTCAGAGAAGAAATTTTTCCTAATATCAAATCTAAACCTCCCCTGATGCAACTTGAGGACATTTCCTCTTGTCCTATTGCTTGTATCTTGGGAAAAGAGGCCAACCAACACTTTGCTACAACCTCCTTTCATGTTGTTGTAGAGAGCAATAAGGTCTCTTCACCAGGCTAAACAACCCCAGCTCCCTCAGCTGCTCCTCATAAGACTTGTGCTCCAGACCCTTCACCAGCTTTGCTGCCCTTCTTTGGACATGCTCCAGCACCACAATGTCTTTCTTGTAGGGAGGGGCCCAAAACTGAACACAATACTTGGGATGTAGGCCCACCAGTGCCGAGTACAGGGGTACAATCACTTCCCTAGTCCTGCTGGCCACACTATTTCTGATACAGGCCAGGATGCTGTTGGCCTTCTTGGCCACCTGGGCACACTGCTGGCTCATTTTCAGCTGGCTGTTGACCAGCACCCCCAGGTCCTTTTCCCCCAGGCAGCTTTCCAGCCACTCTTCCCCAATCCTGTAGCGTTGCATGGGGTGGTTGTGACCGAAGTGCAGGACCCGGCACTTGGCCTTGTTGAACCTCACACAGTTGACCTCAGGCCATTTATCCAGCCTGTCCAGATCCCTCTGTAGAGCCTTCCTACCCTCCAGCAGATCAACACTCCCACCCAACTTGGTGTCATCTACAAACTTAATGAGGGTGCACTTAATCCCCCCATTCAGGTCATATCCCTACCGGCTATATCAATAAAGTTTTCCGTTTCTAAGAGAGCTTGAAAATAATACAACTTTTTTCTCAAGTAGGCCTTCTCCCTCTGCCAATATTCCCCAGCTTCCACCACTGAGTTTAGTTGTCATTCTGAGTATGAAACAGTGTCATGTTGCAGTATGGACATCATGATGCAGGAGGTGATGTGCAAGGAGTCCTGCAAGGCATACGTTCCTTAAGCACTTTCATTCTTCTTCCTCCGGAGTGACAACATTTACTCAGCCACCTCATAAACATGTTTCTGCTCCTCTTTCTGTAGTAGCTCTTTATTAATCTCATTATCTTTTTAATTTACTGAATCTACTGAGGAAATCTTGCAGCTAGAACATGACTCATGCAATTGCACTTTCTTGGAATTGAGACATCTAGGCACAGAAGTCTTTCAGCTTCTCTACTGTACCTTCTATTCCTATATCTCATACACATTAAGCATTATTGATTCATGACTGATGGATTATTTTTAATTTTATTTTGTATTGTGGTGTGCTTGTTTTCCTGGGTTTTTTGTGCCAATTTAAGTTAAGACAAAGAGACTAAAAATTCAGAAGGTATTCTGTTTCACTCGCAAAATTCTGTGCCTGTAAATGCCTTAAAATTATCTTTCTAATATGTGTGTTCAAATTAATATTTTTCATCACTGTGATAGAAACAGAGATTTTTTTTTTTCAAACTTACAAAAGAGAAGTGGTCAAATAGTTTATGATAGTATACCTTGTCACAGTGATAGACAGGTTGAGGCAGAATCTTTCTACTCTGTCATTCCCTACCTGTTCTAGTGTTTCATTATCAAACAAAAAGAGACATCTTAACTGACAGTGCTTTACAGCAAGTGTGATTTATAGAATGAGGGGTTTGTATTTAACATAACATTAAATTTAAATACATGAGGAAGAGAGTTTTTATGTTCATTTGCAATGTAGTCAGTGAAGAAAATGTTTGAAATAATGAAAAAAATTTATTAAGAGAAAGATCAAAATAAAGAAAATTTAATCAGCAGCAACAGAATTTAATAGGCTTTGCTCTAAAACCCCCAAGATCAGACTGGAATTGAAGACCATACCTATATAAATAAAAAATGAAATAGCAGAAGATTTATTTGCTACTTAAAGTTCCAATCAATATCAAATTAAACATAAGCTTTTATAATCGGTTTAGAATCTTTGACCTCTCCAATGCAATGAACGTAAACTGACACTGTTTCTGCATATGTTTCCAACAATGTGTTTACTCAAAAAGGAGGAGACCCTACAGCTCTAGTCTTTCTTTTCATGTTCTAACTACAGGAACCTGTTCTTTTTTATTTATAAGAGCTCCCATTAAAAGTACTTGAAAGTTGTATATTTATCTGTGATTTTATTATTATTATCGTCATCATCATCATCATCTTTGGGATATAAACACAGAAAAGATTTCAGCATAGCTAGATCACTAGGTAACACAATTGGAGTCTGTATGGTGATCTGTGTCCTTTCATGTCTCTGCATGTCAGAGAATTACGGCTTCCTAAAGTAGGGTAAGCCTAGTTTAGGGAGTCTTATGGAGGATACGATTCTAGGAACTATACTGAACCTTTGACTTTCCAGAGAAGCTATTTCTGGATATTTTGCAGAGCTGAGTCAGGGGGGCAGAGTCAGGCTTGGAATTCACTTTGTGTGTGTTCAGGTGCACCGTTTCTACAACTATGGAGGTCAGCTAACCCCTAATCACAGTTTTCTGTGTTAGGGACTGATTAACAGTAGGAGATAAGTGGTTTCATGACTGCTATGTCTTTAGATGTTTATGACTCTATAATTGGAGATATATTTCTTCTCCTGATTGCAATTCTAGTGTGGAAATGTATGCTGCTCCGCAACTACTGTCCCTCATACAGGTTACTGCCTCCTCAGAAGAGCAACTCCAGCAGAAAGTTTGAGTTTTCCATAATTAATTTCAGAAAAGCCAGACTCACAAATGCCAGTTATTCAACTGCTTTAACTAGATGAGACAGTATGATACAAAGAAGTTCAAGGGAATTCAATTAGCTCCAGACATTTGGGGTGGAGAAATGAATGCCACCAAGGAAGCAGTGGGACGCTGCTCAGAGCCATGATCTCTTCCAGCAGTGGATGTCATTCCATAGCCCCTATTTGCTGTGGCAGCCATCAATAGGCAGCTGTCTTTTTCTCTGTCACTTCAGAAGCAGAATGGCATACAGTACACTGTCTTCTCTGACATATTCATAGCTAATCCTACAACCTACACAAAGGCATTCCCACTGGCATCAGTAATTCCTGTGAGAGAAAAAAAAAGGTTGTGCAACTCAGCAGCTGCAGCTATAGCTTCCGTGGGAAATTAAATCTCAAGAAAAAAAATATCCATAATGTCATGACCCATTACCAGATGAGATGAGAAAACTCATATATTGATCATGTTGGATTTGGTATTCAAGTATGTGTCCTCTGACACTAACGGTATTTTCCATGTAATGCTCAAGTTATTAACATATAAAGAATAAGAAAGATAAACCATGATTTTGTACCTTGTACCTTAAGACATCTATAGAGTATAATTCTACAGAAAATGGATCCCATTCACACACCCTTGAAAGAAAATAGATTTTGTCATTTCATGTCACAAGAATAAGCACCTCATTTTAGACTGAAAATATCTAACCTTGCCAACAGCTTCATGTCAGTGACCCTTTGCAATATAAAGTTCCTGCTTGTTCTCAACTTTTTGAATGGTGGTTATCTGGTGATCTTCAGAGAGGCTATCTTCATAAATATAACTAGGCAGTCATTAGAAATTGTAAATTTTTCTCTAATAAGTGTCTTACAAATTTTGTTATAGCATGTTTCATGTAAAGGCTTCCTAAGTCTCTACTATCTATTTATTCATACAGTGCAATTCGTATTTTCATACGTTGATCTCTATATATGTTGTAGAAGGGATAAAGCAGAGAACATAACGCAAAATAATATATTATTGTCAGTATGTGGTATCTAGAGAGATGCAAGTCTTTTTGATATTCCTACAGTGATTCCTGTTTCAAAAAGGAAATACTACAATCGTAAATACTACCTAGAAAACCCCACCACCCCTCTATACTTACCATTTTAATTAACTATAGCAATGCCATTGGGTGTTTTGCAGATCTTGCAGAGTTAAATAGCAAGAATGTAGAATTTGATTGTAATGTTGTCTTCATTTAGTTTTCAGAATTAAAGATAAGTATTGCCTTGAAAAGGAATAAAAGTATCTACTGCTGAAAGCTGTGATGATTTTCCCCAGACCTCTGGTTGTGACAAATTCCCTTCCCTTATTTCTCAGTTTCAGGCATCAACATCATGCTTGCACTTAGCCACTGCCACTCCAGCCAGGCACTAGTACAGAGGGAGCACCAGTGCTTTCACAGGTGTAAATCAAACTATGTCCTCTGGTGCCAGCTGAAACCTATTCATTTGTACCAGGTGATGTCTTGCACAGACTCCTTTGAACGATAGCTTACCATAGATTTCAAGCACACCATAATGAAAAGAAAGGAAAAGGCCACATCTATGAACGATACATGGCACAACCTCACCTTTCCCATCTGATGCATTAAGGTCTTTGCACTGCATGGATTTCAGATTCAATCTCCTGCTCTGTTCTTGGTAAATACTTTGAAAATTCTGAAATTATGAAAGTTTAATGACATAATGAAATAATTTTCCACTGAGCTGTCATCAACAGCTGCATGCTTCGTTGTAGTTCA
>NW_009605550.1:0-21680 GCF_000690535.1 Cariama cristata | reverse complement strand
TATATCAGCAGGATGTATAAAATTGCATTGGAGAAAGCAGAAATTGGAAGTTGATAAATTTCCTCAAATTTTATATTCTGTTGTAGTCTAATGGTCAATACTGGAATTTGTTGTTGGAACCTATGATTATGTTGTTCCTTTACCATGGTAATACCTAGAGGCTTCAGCAGATTCATGGTCCCTTTGGCTGTTACCATTCTGCAGAGCCTTTCTCTCAAATGGAATTCAACATAACTGTGGACTTAAACCTACCAACATACATGCATAAAGCACATTGTAACATGGAGTTATATGAGCTCAGTAAGAATAAATCAATTAAAAAATTACTTTTGATATTGATTCTTACATTAAAGTTTAAGAGAGAGGACCAGGACACAGTGTTTCTATATGAATCAATTCCAGTTGAAATAGTGATGTGAAAGTCATCATCAGAAATACATGCAACTTGTAACTTACATATAAAATTACTTGTATAATCAAGTTATAATGAGATATTATTGATAGATTTTGATTCTTTCAATATTTTACTAGTGTATACTTTTTTTTGTTTAGCAATATTTTCTCTGTCTACGGTCAATTGCATTTCATGAAAGAAAAGTACATGTATTTTGGAATGTGCTTTTGCAAGTGTTATCATTGAATTCCACATAATGCAACAAAAATATTCTTGTACAGCAGAATTAGAAAAATAACAATCCCTGGCCCTTCAAGTCAGTGATGTCGATAGGACTAAGGATTCATTTGAACTGACAAGGTCAGGTACTATTCCTATTCCCTGCTAATGACTTCTTGCCATCATATTACTAACTGACGACCACACTCATTATTGGAAATGTCTGGTCTGACTTAGTACGCTTAAACTAAATCCCCGTGACAGAAGGAGATGATGTTTTATTTAATTGGATAATCAGTGTTTTAATTTAAATAAAGCTCAGCTTTATTTGCCAAACAAGAATAATTAGAAAAAAGTGTAGAGAATCTTTTTATTTAATTCCTCTTGAATATGAAAGTATTCTAATCTAATTTGGACAGTGTACAAAAGATACTTCAAAATGCAGAACCATGTTGTCTATTACCATTTTTATAAAACTTAGACAGAACAATGCCAACTTTTGAAGTAGATATCTTACTAAACATAGGAAAAGAGGCCATAGCAATACATTCCTAAGAAAATTAGTGATGGTAATAAGATATGCTTCTAGTTCAAATAATTATTTTTTTAATCCTTGGTATATTTTTAGATATAAATTTGTGTTTTTTAAAATATAGATCTACATCCTTTAATTGATATTTTTAATTATTATTTAAAATTCTCATATCACTAAGAAAGCCTAGTCATGGATAGAGGTCTCTTGTAAAAACCTGTACAAAGCTAGTACAAAGACACCCCTTCCTATTGCAAGTAATTTTCAGTCTTAAAGGGAAACAAAATCATCTTTTCCAAATGACCTTTGGAAAATGTAATTATTTTCTTTTTTTGTTCATCTTTCTTTTACCTCATAATTTTGCAGTTGGACTCAATGATGTTAAAGGTTTTTTCCAACCCAAATGATTCTATGATTTTATGATCTTAGTTGCTCCTTCGTTCTATACATCTATTTTGCAGATTGTTGTTCATCTGACCCATTTTGTAGTAGTGTCCTAACTCCTCCCAGCACAACCTGTAGTCTGCAGTCTTGCCTAATTAATGCATGTTAACTGACTATTCAGAAGATGCTGTAGGTAATCCAAATTTTTAGGATCAAGAAACATTTGCACTGAGTGTGTTGTGAACAGATTTTGCCTTGTCCCTAAACATCCTCAGGAGGGGAGTGTGTGTGGAAGGGTGTGTGATGGAGAGGGGAGGAAAGAAAAAATATTTTATTGGACTTGATTAGCAGCAATTGCATTGTTGTTTTTATTACTTAATTTCCTGAATTAAAGTCTCTGACAAACACACTGTCACCTTTATCTCAGGAAAATTTTAATTTTCTATGTCTTCCTTTTTAGAGGGAAGAAAAAAAAATGTTTGTATAAAAGCAGTACATTAGAATCTAATTATCAGTTTTTAAAAGGAACTATGCAATCTGTGTAGACCATAGAGTTCTTGCCAACAGAAAATATGTGTATCTTTTAAAAGGGCAATGTTCCAAATAGAAAGTCTTAGGTGGTTAGTATCAAAGATTTCTCTAGGCTTATTTACACCCTCCTCTCCTGTAGTGGGCGTCCCTGTTCCAACACACAGACTTTCACAGTAGAGGATTGCCAAAATAGCTCTGCTTGCATCTACGTTTTGCATACAGCAATGACATTTTTTCCTTTCCTCAGTTCAGGATGTCATTCCATGTTTGCAGTCTTAGGTAATCCTGGAGTTGACTGGCTATTTTGGCTTCTCAAACAGTTTTCATTGCACATCTTGCACATGAAAGGGCAGGGGGAGGAACAGGTGGCCACAGAGCAAATGAGATACTTGGAAGTAGGTATGATACAGGCAGAGGAAATAATGAAATAAGGTCCTAAAACATATTTCATAATGAAAAATGATGTAAAGATGCAGATGTGGGATGGATAACTAGTACAGTTGTGCATGCAAGGAAGGGTTAATATCTTGAAACATTTAGCAATGTTTTCAGTCCACATACACACTGGAATATAGGATTTAAATTTATCTACTAGCAATAAATAAGTTGAACTGTGGATTTTTTTTCAGCCTGTGAAACTGGCAATGGAATAAGACCTAGAATCTAGAGTATATCACAGGGTGAATATGTCAATTTAAAGATGTTAAACATTCATTGCTATTCAAAACTTTTTTACTTCCTCCTCTTTTCTTTGTCCACCTTTTTTTACTGTATATGGATGGGAAATTCAGAATAGAAACCAGTCAATTCATAAAAAAAATTTTCACTGTCTGTATTGCTGTGAAATTAAGATCAGAGCAGTCCTAGTGAATATCATACCCCTTGTTCTTTCATCTTCTGTGAGTGTGCAGTGATTACTTCATTTTAAAACTAGACTATCTTGCAATTTCTTAAGTTTCTTTTGCTTCTGATTTCTTTACCTATATCTACCTATTTAAAAATTTGACTTTCCAAATCATTGTAAGTTTATTAACACAAGTCATTGAAGCGTTTAAGAAAAGAGAAGATGAACAGTTGAAGATCAGATGCATAGGATACTGAGGAGCAAACCAGCACCAAGGAACAAATACTTCTGATCCATACTACTGCCATGTTGAGTTTAGCTAGGAGTATACAACAATTTTTGAACTATGTTTGCTAATGCATTTCTTGGTCTTTCATGTGGTTTCATATGTAATATCAAATCATTTGCGCAGGTGTATGGATTCTTGAAGTGACACAGAGTTTATAACACTGAATTATTGAAGCAGTAAGGTCTTCATTTATTGCTAAAATACAAATAATCATGCTGCTTGTTAGAAATTGGACATAACTGCCTGAAGAACTGAATAAATGATTTCTCCCAGATGTGCTTGTAGTGAGTTGTTACCAACTTTTTCATCCTCTCTGAAGTAAGCTAGCTTTCAGCTAGTTATAGGCTGAAGCAGATTGCTAGATCACATGGACTTGTAGACTGACTCAGTCTGGCATCTGGTATTGGATATGATTCAAGAACACTGTTATAGTTTCTGCATAGATTTATGCAATGTATTTCACAATAGTCTCCATCTTATTATTCATACTTGATTTTTTATCAGTCATTTCCTTTGCCATATTTGTTATTGTTTGCACACATTAGCAAGAATTATGAGATGATATGTCTTTGTCTGCCATCACAGGAAAATATTCATGATTTTCTGCGCTAACAGAGTTTGCTGCAAGAAATCATAATTTTGTGCTCAGGGCAGATTTGCCTAAAGATCTGACACTAAATTCTGTGTTACTTAGGTAGTGAGAATAACAGTGCAGATTTCAGCAAAAGTAGAAATGAATCCCTCACATTTCCAAAACTTTGTGGCATTTTTAATATTCAGGATTTACAGAGAAAACAGAACAGTAAGAAAAATCCATGTGAATACAATCATTTGTACCACTCTGTTGCAGTAATTCAAGTAATTCTGAAATGTAAACACATTGTGACGTGGGGAGGTGTTAAGTAAGATTTGAGCACTTGTTTTCTTGCCCTGTAGTCTTGCTCTAATAGCAGAAGATCAAGAATTATAAAATAAGTACAAGCAAGAAGGAGAAATGGGATAAAACCCCAAAACTACTACTGGACACATTGTCAGAAAAACTAGTCTCTCATAAATCTTCTGTATGTTTTTGAGCACAAAAAAATAAGAAAAATCCATGTGAATACAATCATTTGTACCACTCTGTTGCAGTAATTCAAGTAATTCTGAAATGTAAACACATTGTGACGTGGGGAGGTGTTAAGTAAGATTTGAGCACTTGTTTTCTTGCCCTGTAGTCTTGCTCTAGTAGCAGAAGATATTTTGAGGACAAAAAAATAAATGTTTTTTCTTCCAGTGCAATACAGCTTGTAACATGTAAATCAGAGACACACTAGCAGGCACTCATACTTTAGCCCAAACTGCTTTCTGGAAAATTTCAGGCATTGAAAGTCAGAATTATTTTCTAGTGTTATGCAAGTCCAACCAATGCTGGTTCCTTGCTCTCCATCCTTGCATCTGAATCTGAGTATTACATGCTTTTTATTATTGGAGAATGTAGTTCATTTTAAATTAAATGAATCGGCTATTCCCCTACAGTAATTAGATACTTTGTAATGTTGAATTGCCCCACAAATTGTATAGCTCAATGTGGGTTACAAATAAACATGCATTTGCCCATTGTCGAGCAATGGCATCTAAGAAGCCTGTATCAAAATTGGCAGATTAGCATGATTTGATGAATAAATACAATGTGACAGATACCAGCTAATGCAAAGCAATGCAATTCTGCTTAAATCAATGGAATGGTTCCTAGGTTATACTAGCTGAGTGATATTTGTGAAACAGTAAACACATCTATAACTGTAGAATTGCTAATGCTGCCAGTTATAAAGCATTTTGTGCTCCAACACATTTGAAAAATGTTATGCCTGTGCTTGCCTTTGTCTCTTCCTTTCTCTTAGGAGTCCTAGTTTTGCTTTTTTCTTACACTTTTTACCTTTTTCCCCAACTAGGGGAAGCAACTATAATTATTTCTCTCTAGTATAACCCAAGTGCTGGGATAACACATGCAATGCAGCCTGATTTGTTGCTAGTTGAACATAAGCCTTTCAGCTGGCGATCAGAAAGACGTTCAACCATCTCAGCTTTAGTGCCAAATCTGATGACAGGAGATGGGAGTAGAGACAATATTCTTGGCACACATCCCTGTTTACAAATCCCTGCTTTGAAACCACAATCTTTTGTTCTGTAACTCTTACTTCCAGGAGTATGGAACAAGGTAGACTTCACAATGAAGCCCAGATGTATTTTATTTAATACAGGGACACAAGCAAGAAAATTGTGTAGTTCCCTCTATGAAGTTCTAACATTTTTTATTTGAGCTTTCTCATCATCAGTTTGATTTTTTTTTTCACTCCATGTGTGTCTGTAAACCTCTATATGATAATGGAAGGGAAATACTAAGTTTTAACTGAGCAAGGTATAATGGAACAGCAGGAAGCTTGTGAGCCACTTAAATTAAAATGATGAGGAAGAAATAGGCATTAATTATCTCGGACTGCATTATCTTTTCATTTTGCAAGCAAGGAAATATTTAACAACTCAGAAGCAAAATGCTTTACTTCAGACTGGAAAGATAATTTAAAATCCCGTGCAGGGGGCAGCTAGATGAAAGATCAGAATGTAGTATATTTACTGAGCAGAAATGATGAGATGAAAAAATAGACAAAGAAGAGACTATGTTCATGCTCGCTCTGTCCCACAAACCATGACCTCTTCCACAGTCACAAGGACCTATTTTCAATTTCAAGGCAATAACTATAAATGTTAATAATTGCCTTTATCTCTTTCTCTGTAGCTTAGCTTCTTGCCCCATTACCAAAACCATTTAGTTTCTCAGTAATTCATTTTCTACACAATCTCCTTTCATGTCTCTTGTTTCCTCTATTGTGTTTCACCTTGGGCAGTACATCATGTAAATAAAGCCTACATCCATAATCACTTTAGTATACTCACTTTAGTATACTGCTTAAGGGAATTCACTCTTGAAAACTCCATTCCAACCTGTGTCCGTTATAGTAGCTCTCTTTAGTCCTCATTAGATGGGACAAGCAGACAAATATTTTAAAAGGTATTTCAGCATCAGTGATGTAACCTTGAGTATCTATTCAAAACTTTTAGATGTATTTAAAGGATAAGCATGAAAGAGATAAAGGCATCTGAGAAAGAAGTTCATCACACTGTATTTCAATTTCAAAAAAATCTACATTTGAAATAGTGTTTAAGGCCACATTATAGTAGTATAGACACTGATCAAATGGACAAAAATGTCCAAGAACTTGTATTCAAGTATTTTTTCAAATTAGAAATAGAGATTTAACATACTAATAGCCTGGAAAAATGTGTATATTGGTATTTAAGGCAGAAATAATTGAGTTCAGACAGAAATGATTGAGTTCTATATTCTTCCAATGCGCAAGAGAACTCCTAGCTTCATACTGTCCCCAATGTGACTATCTCAGAAAGGACAGAAACAAATGATCAAATATTTGTGTAAAAGGTAGTATTTTTAGTTCTGTTTAGCATTTACTGTAATTAAGAGGTATTTATTCTCTTTTTTAAATCAGGTTTGAGTTTGAGTTTAGGATTCCACCAAGCTCTTGTGTGTGAAATGAAAATTAGATACTTCCTTTCTACTTCTCTGAAAACCAAATGCCTGTGAAAGCTTTTGACACTCTATCATGTCATCTCATGTTTGTTTGATGTGGTTATTAATAGTTGTCTGTCCTTGATCTTAAATTTCAGATTACAACAAATCTGAAATCTTGCTTCATTGCAGTTTTAGTAGTGAACAGTATTCATGGGAGAAAGCAGGCAGAATTTGGAATGCTCTCTATGCTGGGTAATAGATGTGAGTGAAAATATTAGATAACATGCTACCCACATCTTTTCAATGCACTTAGAGGCAGTGAAGGACTTATGAAATCGGTTCCTCTAATGCCTTTTATTACATAAAGGAAAAAAATTAAAATACTAATTGCCTTCCAACCTAGAAAAAGCTATTAATGTTATTTTGTTCCTTTTTTTTCCTTTTTCTTCTCAAGCTTCATTCTGACTTGGACAAGGGAGTGGGCACTGTTAAATATACCCTTTCAGGAGACGGTGCTGGCACGGTGTTTACCATTGATGAGACCACAGGAGACATTCATGCCATAAGGAGCCTAGATCGAGAAGAAAAACCTTTCTACACACTCCGGGCTCAGGCTGTGGATGTTGACACCAAGAAACCACTAGAGCCTGAGTCAGAGTTCATCATCAAAGTGCAGGACATTAATGATAATGAGCCAAAATTCCTGGATGGGCCTTATGTTGCCAGTGTCCCAGAAATGTCTCCAGTGGGTGAGTAAGAAGGTTTAAACACTTGATAACTAATTGCATATTACTTAATTGTCTCAATGTGTGTTTTTTTTAAGAGAGGGTTGAAATGAAAATATAACTTCTAAAACTTATTATTAGAAATATCTTGCTCTGTGCTTAGAAATATGCATATTATAGTTTTGTTTTAGCTTTATTTGCTTATTTACAAGCTCATGCTCCTGAAAAATGAGTGCCTGTGACTTTAAGTCTCTGAGAACAGGAGGAGGGAAAAAAAAAGATATTCAAGGCAGATGTGCTAAGGTCATGGGGTTCTGTGTATGCCCAAACCTGTTATTTCACATGATGAAGTGCCTTCCCCTCTCTTCCTAGTTTACGTTGACTGCTGTACAGAATTAGATGGTACAACAGCATCTTGCCACTTACTATTCTTGTCTTTGTGGCTGTTAAACCCTACAGCATTTGCATGATCCCTTAATTATGAATTAATGGACGATTCTTTATCCAAGTCTTGCTACACTATGGGTGCTGAAAGTAACGATTGCCCTCACTTAACTGTCCATAATACAAGAACGGGAGTCAGAGAGGCTCAGCAAGATTGGCTCAAGGTCTCAAAAACCTAAAGTCTAACTGAGTGTATTGGATTCTTAAGTCAAAAAAAGAGAAGACTGTCTGGAAACATGGTATGCTTTTGAAAGGCTAGTGTACAGGAGAAAGCATTGTTTTCTCTCCAGAGAAAGGTGGACTGTAGTAAGGATACTGAAGAACTGGAATAGGTTTTTGTTTGAAGAATTTTCACAACACAATAAGAAAGACATAAAGAGCATTGATCCTGCTTTGGAGCAGGAGAATAGACTAAATGGGCCCTTCGGGCCTCTGCCTGATAGCTGATTCTGCAGTGATCCTGAGCAGTGTGTTTGTAACACAAGCATGGTGTTTGTGTCCTGCTGCCAGATGGCACTTCAGGCTTCCCTGTGGGCACCAGAAATGAATTAATTCTGGGCTGGGAGGCCTTTAACTTCCCAGTACTAGTTTCAGCTTATTGCCATTTTCTCTCCTAAGTGGTCTTTTCCCAGTACTTCACAAGACAGTACTAGTAATTTAATACTCCCTGTAGTTGCTAACAGTTTCGGAAGTTTTCTGACTCTGAAATGTGCAGAGGCAACCTGTTGTCCCTTCAACTATGGAACTCAGATAGTGATGTTTTGAAAGACAATCCTGGAGGCAACTAGCTATCTACACAGATTGCTCTATGAAATTAATGAGGTAGTATTTTAAATTTTGTCATAAAGAGTGATAGAATGTTATGAAATGTAATATGAATAGACATGTAGAGATGATCACATTGATCTCATACAAATGTAGAGATGAGTTCATTATAGTCACTCATAGATGTGCATCTATAGATTCACTGTCTGTGCAGTATTGTTTTTGCCACTGTAGAGTTGCCTAGTAATATTACTTACAGTTACATCATTTATAGATGGAAAACATTTGTTATATTTTCAAAGCTCTTTCGGTGGCAAGTTCAGAATAAAATTTTCTTACCAGTGAATGTATGGTTAGTTGTTAAATTGTTTTTAAAGACTTGATCAGAGAGAAATCAGCAAAATAATAATGAATAATGTTATTTACACAGTGGAATGCAGTACATGTATTTGTTTTCTCACTCTGTTGTTCTCTGTCTTCCTTTCTTATTTTCTTAAATATGTGTGCAGTAGCAGACAAAATGCTAACAGTGGTTTTATTTCATGGGAAACTCTGGTCAAGGAGTGCCATCATTGTGGCTTTTGTATTGACTGGGAGTTACATGATTAAATGAGATGCAACTGAATCTGCTATCTCATGCATACAGCGTTTTAAAAGAAATGCTGTTAAATTTATTCTCCCTTGGGAAAACAGCAGTAGATACCATGATAAAAATGCATCCTCTTGATCTTCACTTTATTCAGTCACATTGACTAGCTCTAGAAGATTTATTCATAACAGTTTTTATTTTCCTCTATAAGAAAAATAAAAGATGGATGAAAATTGATCAGAAAGTCAAGGCAAGGAGACAGTGCCCTAAATGGAGGCTTAAACTCCAATTAGTGGTTACTAAAGCAGATAACAATTTTTGCTGTTGGGTTGTCTTGCAGCAAAAATATCCAGAAATGCCTTCTGTCGCCTGTGATGTGCAAGGAGATTGTGCCTTCTCTGATGTAGGTCTCTCCACTCTCTTGCTCTCTCTCATGTACACTTTTTCTACCTTATGCAAGCGCAGATTTCTCAGAGGATCTAAAACTGCTGCTCCCTATCATCAGTACCATTTAGTTGCACCTATAGGGATGCCTAGACCCACCACTGCCTGAGGCTGACATTGAAAATCACTTTGATTTTTCAGCTGGTGCAGCAAATGGTTGTCTTGGCTTAGGCAAAAACCCTGATAAACTCTTCCTCTCATCTGATTTTTTACGTTTTCGTTTTTTGGTTGCCAGGTTTTGATTCCCAAATGTCCTAAACTTCAGTTACTGTATTTTTGCAACAGTATTTATTATGAACTGCACTCATGCACACTGTTTCCATTGTAGGAAATGCACTACAACAGAACTTTTTTTCCCCCTTACTAGTCATTTCTATAAGCCTGGCAAGCTTTTGTGACTAGTGACTGGCTGTCTTTTATTGTTGCATGACAC
Organism: Cariama cristata; assembly: GCF_000690535.1. Lineage (NCBI taxonomy): Eukaryota > Metazoa > Chordata > Aves > Cariamiformes > Cariamidae > Cariama > Cariama cristata. Next base: position 11,516 of record NW_009605550.1, on the reverse strand, counting down.
TTGCATGCAAAGATTTACTCAGTTTGGTAGTTTATCCTAAGGTTATTGGTAATAAGGAGCAAAATATGGATGCCAGAGTTTATGTTGAAAGGGGAATAGAAGGGCAGAGAAGTAGCTAATAAACTCCTCAAGACTTAACACCCAATGTAAACACAGAGTGTGTATTCCCTTTGGGCAGTGAAATAAAGTTAACTATATGAAACACCCTTGAGGTATCACAGTCTGTAACCACAGGAGAGGATTGTATTGGGCTGGGAAGTCTTGGGAAGAAAAGTGTCCTTCAGACCTCTTACACATATTTTAGAAATTTTCATGTCTGCACTGTTCTCAGTTTTGTAACATCTCTGGCCTTCATACTAGTTGCAGTTGCCAAAGCTTTGGTGGTTTAAAAATTGCTGTAGCATTCATTCCTCAATTCAGAGTTCCAGTCACAGAGTTATAATAAAATTGTGTGTCAACTTCATTCTGGACCTTAATTTTTTACATGGAAAAGGTACAAAAAGCTGGAACTTAGGATCCTCAATACCTGGTCTTCTGCACACAGATATGATTTAGACATATCTGTCATATCCAAGTTTTTCATCACAGATTTTCTAAGAACTTTGTTGTGTTATTTTCCATGCAATTTTTAGGTGGAAATTTATTTTTTCCCTTCAAATTCACTTCGAGGTTATACTGAAGTTTCTTCTACAATTTCTGTACCCTGGGATTTGTTTGTTTTTCCCTCTAATCAATATCACTACTTAAAAAATATTATGGTAATGCGTATCTTTCAGCTTTTTCCTGAAGAAGAGATTATTTTAGGACTGCCATTTTTACTCTGTGGTGCATTCCTTACTGGGAGCCAAATTCCTTCATATGCTTTTTACTAAGAAAAAAGTGTTAGCAGGATGTTTACTGTGTTCTAAAACTCTAAGTTAAGCCCAGTACAAATGAGGACACCTACTTATTTTATGCCAAAGGCTTGACTGGCCAGCTAGCCTCGCTCCTTCCATACGTGCACTGTAATCTGCTCATGTGTGATGGAGAGGACAGTTAATCACAGATATAAACAAAAAAGTTCTTCTCTTGAAAAGCCTCTTGGTTACCAACTGGTGTAACATGCAGGTGACTGTACCCGTCTATGACTTCCATTATTTCTGGTACTTTCTAAGCGTGCATAGTTTCTGTATTGTTGCAGAAAGATATTGGTACCTCCAGTTGACACTTGATAAATGAGGTGCAGAATACTTTATGGTGAACAATTTATTTTGGAAAGGACAATGATATGAAATTCCCTGCAGAGAAACTCAGCAGGTGGAGTCAGATTACAATGCAGAACTGATATTTTAAGAACGGGGATTGCTATGTTGTTGTCCTATGACTAATAAGATCCTTATAAAAGCTAAAGGATTGGATTCCTAATATATTTTTTCTGATACTGGATTGGTTTTATCAATATCTTTATTTGAAAATATTGTCCTGATTTAATAAGAGTTCCAAAATGTAGAACAAACCAGAAATCGAAATTTATGTATGAGGACTTTAATTTCCCCATTTCTAAGTTAGCATTAGCAAAATACGTTGTCCTTAAGTATAGTTTAATCAACTGTGTTGTTGCTTCTGGCAGCTGTGCCAGCTTCTATTGCAATGTATGTATGCAAATATATGGTGAGTTTAAACCAAGGTTATCCCCTTGTTAAAGGTAACAGTCCAGATGACTGAGACTAGGGGCATGCCAACATTAAACACACATTCAAGGAAAGATCTTATTATATATTTTTATGTATTTATATATAAAAATGTGCACAGAAATGCATCTGCATTTCTCATTTCTTTCACTAAACTGATTTTCATTGATCATATGTATTACACATGACAAATTTATAACTTCGACTGTTACAGTCTCCTAATTGTTTCCTAAGGTCTTTCCATTATTCCTCTATGCTTATATACAGACCAGCTAGGGCTGTACTAAAGCCATCAATTCCATAACATATAGATTCCATATGTTCTTTCCTAGGCAATATCATTTCATACCTTTCCAGTAGATTAACTCTTTATTGCTTAGGGGGGTTCTACAAACTCCAGATCACCATGGCAGTCATTCTGCCTTTTTGGTTATTAATTAAGGAGTAATGAAATGTTCCCATTAAACAGCTGTATTACTGATTAGGCTTGAATATTCTATTTGAAACTGCCTTAATTGTAACGCTATGTTGTAACACTAAAATGGTCAATAATACTAGAAAGTTGATATCATATTACTTTTAGTGGGTATCCTCTGTTGTGCAAGGCAGCTACTTGAAGAATGTTATGGATTTGCTTCCCATGGTACTGATAGCCTGAAAATAGGTTCCATAAATGACAGTTTTCCTTCTGAAGTGAATACTTAACTGGCTTATATTTAAACATTGACAAATGCTTATGTATGTACATTCACAAATGGAACATATGCTCAATATATCCACCTATGTAGTTTCATGTGAAAGGATTAAAATGTGTAGAAAACAAACCTGATGAACTGGTGGGTAGGAACCTGCACTCTGCTTGGGCATAGCTTAGTACTGTGTGCCTGAATTTAGCCAGAAGCTTACACTGAGCAGAGGCTGGGGAAGGAAGGACTAAAAGGCATTGGAGCAAATACTGAGCAATCCTTCCCTTGATACAGATTCCTAGCTTCTGGCGATATATTTTTAAGGACTGCCAGAAGTGTACTCAGGCTGTTGTGGAAGATATTACTTTGGGAATTGGTAGAGGCCAGAGACACTTTTGAACAGTATTACATACACTCATGGAGAGAGAACTGGCAGTATAATCTGTCAACCCCTGTTAGCAGCCCCTCCATGTCCATCCAGGACTGGATGCTTTTCTCTGGTGTTATTGAGTCCTTAGAGACAATGATGGGAATTGGATGTCGTATTCAAGATACAAATATCTTAAATATTCTTGTTTATTTTCTTCTCCTTGTCTAATTATTCCCATCAATCATTTTCCCTTTTTTGTCTGCTGTTGATCTTTGAGATGAAAATTTTGGAGAGTTTTCCACAGTGATCCCAAGATCAAGATTTAATAGGTAACCAAGCTACAGCCTACCTCTGTGAAAGAACTGATAAGGCATTTTTTTCCCCTGACTCCTACTTTGTACTTCTCTGTGTGAAATCCCCTACCCCCAGTTACTTGCTATGTTAAGATTCCCCTGTAACACTTCGCAGTCAAGCTTTCATTTTGTCAAGCTGTCATCTGTTTTTATATTCTCTTTTACTGGCAACCTAGGAGTTCAGATCCCAGTGAGATGCCAGTGGCAACCCCCCTCTCATATAAAGACTTGCAATTTATTCCTGCCATTTGATTTCTATTTTTATTTGGCTATTATCTTGGAAAAAGCTACTCTCTCTTAATCTATCTTTTTTCTTTTTTTGAAAACCTTTCCTTAGGAACCTTGTTGCAAGCTTTTTGGAAACTTTGAATCTGTTTGTCTATGCAAGTAATCTATAACTATATACTCACTGATTCATCCAGTAGTTTTAACTGGTTTTGTGAAGAGCATCTTCCCTTCACAAAGCTGTGCTGACTCCCTCCTTATAGGGTCATATCCATATGTCCTCTAATTTGATATTTTATTACAGAGTGTACAAATTCATCCATCACCTGAGTCAGACCTGGTGCCTTAGGTCATACAGACCACTTTTCAGAAGAATGCATGTCCCATCACAGTCTTTCAGTTCACCATCCAAGGGCTATGTCAGATGGCAGTTTACCCATCACAGTTGATGTTTCAGTGGTTTCTCACTTAGAACTCCTTTGTTAATTACAGATCTTGTCTTTTTGATTCATTTTTTTAATTTTGAAAAGAAACAGCTGGTGCACTAATCATCAAACTAAGTTTTAGAGCCACTGCAGAGAAAGGTGAGTTTTAAGGAAGGAGTAGAAGAAAAGGCAGATTATGTGTGCTTAGCCTTTTGTCAAAGAGGCTTTTCCCATGTATAAGGGACATTGCAGAAACATACAAAATAAAAATAAAAAAAAACCCAACACTGAAATGTTGAGAGAAAATTACAAGTAGGCTGTAAAAGCTTTTGAAACAAAAGTGTTTCATGACATCATGATAGATCACTAGGCAACCTAGGCAGCTTCAACTACTGTGAAAAACCTGACAGATAAAACCCTTTTATATCAAAAGGGATGAAGAAAACAATGCAGAGAATCAAGGCTTACTTGGTTAAAGGATTGTGACTATTGTCATATTCACTGTGAGTTTCAGTTCATATACCCTGGTTTTTGGAAATTGTCAGCAAAACAAGGAAATTTGGCAAACACTGTTAGCTGGGAGAATCTATGTAAAACAAAAACTGTGACAGACAGGATGCTACAAACGTGCACACAGCAAAATATCTGAGAAGCCTTTGCTGTTAAAAAGGTGAGATGCTAGATAAATGTTTTCTGCTAGCGGGTTTCACAGTGCCAAAATATCAATATTAGTGCCAAATTCATGCAAAGCATTTGAGTCTTACTTCATGTATATTCAGGCCTACTTTATTATGTTTAACTGGAAGCAGGTAAAGTTAAAAAATCATGTCACAACAGATAAAGCCATTATGTTCCTATCCACACACTGACTTTACTCCAGCTCAGTAGCATAAATCAGATAACATTTTATATTTCATCACATCCAAGTCTTTTGATGCAGATCCCTCTGTTAGGTTCACCAACCAATACTTTCATTATTAAAATTAAGATATTTGGTTTTGCCTTAAATGTATACGTTGGTCATTTTTAATGGTACTGGGTATTAGTTCTTTCAGTATATAAGGAGAAGCTTTGTAATTATTGGTACAGTCTTGTGGTTTGCATAATCATCTTTAGGTTCAAGATATATTGCATCAGAGTTGTTGTGATTATGTGTTTTTTTTTGTCAATTATACTATTGCTGAGGGAAAGATACTGGCATGTTTTAGTGTAGTATTGAGAGATGCAGGAACAGTTTTTAGACAGGCACATAACATCTCTAAACATAAAACATGTTGTATTGATAGTTGTTTTAGTAGTCACTGATCAGCTGTAAATGTTAAAAATTAACAAGAAGTTGCCTTTTCCTTACCACAAAATGACTCTGAACATTAAATATCTTTTCAGCAAGAGCTGTTCTTTTGGCCACCGAGTGGTTTTAAACATTAAACGTATTTTAAAAGTATTACTGTTCTCAGTCACTGAGTGACTGTAAACATTAAATATGTTTTATAAAAGCTGCTTTTCAAGCTTCTGCCTGCATGGCTATGAACATAATTTTTCTTTAAAGTTGCTTTCCAGCCACTGAGCTATTTTTTTCTTATAAGCTCAGTTTTATTTATAATTTTTCACAGAAGAAACAAGCGCAAGGTTTCACTAGCACAAGACAGCTCTTCATTTATGACAAGTAATCATCTTCTCATAAATACACTGCAGGTAATGAGAGCAAGCCAAAATTTAAATGGATTTTTATTAATATTTTGCATGGACAGTGTGTGCATATCTAGTGTTCTTCTCCCCCATTTTTGTGTATAACTCTGCAGCAAACCAAAATAATAAAAGCAGACATGAGTGATATTCTGTCCTAAGATAACTAGTCTAAGAAATCAGTCACTGATGGATTGTGTGAATCAATCAAGTCATCAGCAGCCCTAGAGGAGGACAAAACAGAAGGCAAAATAGTCTCAAGATTGCTAAGCAAATGAGAGTCACTAAACCAAATATGATTAAGGACTTTAATTCTGTGAGCAGAAATAACTCCATGTGGCAAATTAGATGTAATCCTAGGAAGGCCTGGAGTGATAAGAAAAGTGTTCGTGAGAATCTGGCTTAATAAGAGCTAAGAGAAAAAAATCACTGATCACAAATATTCTGTTAAGGACAAATTATTCTCTGTTTAGAGAATCCCGTAAGGCTTAAAGTCTACAGCAAAGACACTGCAGATAAAAATAATACCTTAGGAAAAGAAAATCTACATAAAACAGAAGTCTAAAGATATCTGCAAAATGAGGAACACCATATACTAGAATATCTTTAAGTGGCATGTCAGCTGATCAGTAGGTGTATCTGTCTGTCGACCCTGGATTTAATGAATCCTAGACACTTAATGTTTCTCCTTATTTGTGGTAAGGATCAGCATAAATGGGCAATCCAGCCCAATATCTATCCCATACACTGTAGGTTTTTCCTAGCTAAGGAACCATTAAAGATCTTATGGGAACATGACCCTGATGTCCCTCCAGCCTTTGATCAACAAGGGTCTCAACAGAGCTGGCTGAAACCTTTCCACAAGAGCCATTTTTGCTACGTTTCTGTAGAACTGAAAGATGCAAACATGTAATTCTGTCAAAATTTTTTATGAAAAACCAGATGGCTGCCTGGTGAGTAATCCCCCAGGTTAGCTGGTGACTGGCAAATTAAACAGGTGGTTCCCAAATTAGTAAAGAAGCACTCTTTATAACAACCTGACAAGCTGAGCACTGGCTGGCTGGGAACCCATAGGCCAGACAGTCTTCTCTGGAGCTGGGAACCTGGCGGGTTTGTGTTCCCTGATTTCTCTGCCATTCAGTTGATGACAAGGCAGGTTGCCATGCTTCCCAGACAAGCTAGTCAACCTGCAAGCTAAACAGGTCAGAACTAAGTAGGAAGAAGACCAATGGAAATGAAACAAACTGTCCTCTTTGCTAAAAACTCAGCAGTGCCTATATTGTATTCTGGACTGTGCAAATAATTGTTTTCTGGAGTGAAGCAGGATGAAGTGAAAGGTCAAAACTATCTGAAATAGCCCAGTAAAGCAAAATTCCAGACATCTTTACTTGGTAGTTATGTCTGGTCACATTTTGTGCAGAAGCCAGCAGTAAAAGTGAAATCATTGAGGGTTAGAGAGGCAAAGACTGGAAACAGAGGAGGTGCTGATTTCAGGCAGGTGTGAAAGCAAAGAATGACAGCAGAGGAAGAGGAAAAGCTTTACAGACTGTTCAGATTTCATTTCAGGAGCTACTGGAGAGAAATGTAACACTTTTAATACTGCATTGGACTTGATTCAGATTGGCACTGCTAAAGAGACTGCTATCGTTTCTGCTAACAAACCTCAGGACCATCCTTTTATTTTCATAAGAAGCTTAAAGGATATTAATGCATAAATACATGAGACTCAAGGTACGAGTATTCCTATGGAGCAGTCTTCAAGGAGTAAGGAAACAGCATGCAGCAAACAAGGGGACCTCCAGCAAGAACACATCAATCTGCACCAGCCATTGAGCAGAATGTTGTTGCAGATATTCTCAGAGGTGTAATTTCATTTCCATCTTGGTACACCATTGTTCACAACTGATGATTTTCACTGGAAATAGTTTGTTGACTGCTAGTCATCCCACTGAGGTTGGCATGATGTTGTGGGGCTAGAGATTCTAACTGGTAAAGGATAATATGAATCCAAACAGCCAATCCAATAATAACCAGGTCAGGAAACATACAGCTGGAGAGTATCTCCATCATATCCTTCATCTTCCATCTGTGTTTATTGCCTTTAGTACAGCAAGCACCAATTTTACTATTTGTTCTGATCTAAATGAGTATCATACAAGATAATTATGTAGCTAGGATTCTTATATTGTAGGAACATCACCTTAGAAGCCTATCTATCCTTCTGTCTCTGTAAATGGCCAAAAGTAGAGGCTAGGAGAAAGTTAAACATACATTTAGGCAGATTATCATATCACAGTCTATTTGGGAGTGGGTTTTATCCAAGTACAATTCACTTATTTTCTAACTCTGTTAACAAGGTTTGTTGTTTGGGTTCACATGCATGTCAAATAATCCTCTAATCCCCATTTTGTTAGGTCTAGTGACTGTACATTCGTTAAATTGGTCATGTCATTCTACGAAGCATTTCCTTTTCCTATTTTTAACATTTTTGACTTTCAGTCTGGAAGATAAAAGATGAATAGGAACAGGTAATTTAGCTGTGGTATAGTCCTAACTACCGTATACATCTCTATCATGCCACGTCTTTTTGTGTCATTTTTAAATTAAACAGATGAAATCACTAAAGTTCTATGTGGAAAAATTTTCATGTCTCAATCACTTTCACTCCTTGCCTCTGAGCCCCTTTTATTTCTGCAGTCCTTTTAGTGCTAGGGCAATGGTAATCAATATTTTCAACAGTCTTGAGAGAATTCAGATGAGAAAGATGCCTGAAGGGCAGGTTCATGTGCTCAAACCCACAATTTACGGTCTTGCAAGAGATGATACAGACACAGATGCTCAAATTATCAGCCCCACTTGCTACCTCTCTGGTTCAGTAGCTCCAAATTCATCCACTTTTTCTTGCTGCTTTCACTCCATATCACCTCATGCCTGAACACAAACCCAACCGTCAGACAGTCTTCAGCAAATGTTTGATAATTCTGGGATTCTTCCACAGCTCTTGCATGTGATTCTAAATGAATCCTCTGTTCATAGATTTTAAGTCCTGAACTAATATTAATCACCAAGCATAATCCAGTGAGACATAACACCTTGCTGTTCAAACGGTGGATGATCCTGTGTGCCTTCAAAAGATCATCGAGTTGCTAATACCGCAGAAGGGAAAAAAAAATCTTCCCCTAGTTGAGTAGAAAAAATAACTTTACTCTGATATATTAAAGAACTGTGTTTGATAGTTTTATTTACAATACTAGTGGGGGAATAAGGAGGAGAACTTTTAATATTCGTGGAGGGGGAGTCAGTGGCTGAACATATGTAAATTGCTGCTTTTATTTGCCATAATCCATATTCAAACACTGGTGTACTAGGAATTACTCCAACATAAAATGTTGGATAATCAGTTCCTATAGCAGCTTTTCTTTTTAACAAATAAACAGAATCAAATTCTAGCTTTTCCTTCTAAAGAAAATCTTTCATAAATGACGTGAAAGGTGCCAAGACGTCAGACTGCCTGCCTGAATCGAAGGATGGCAGCAAGGTATCAGCTCCTTAAATTCCAAAATCCATATGAAGCTGGTAATTGAACTGGCAAGTTGTAAAAAAGGAATCCTTTCTTTGGGCCACTGCACAGCAATAAGACATCTATGAACTGCTGATTTAAAGGAAAGATACGGGATAAGAACTGCACCAGCACATCCTACTGATTTACTGTAGAACTGAACTTATGACAGTGCAGTAATACCTATACTGCAATCTGGATGCTTTATATTTTAGCCACCTTTATCAATTTACTCTGGGCAGCACAAAGGGACAGTAACAGTGACAACAGGATAGGTTTTATGGGAGTGTAGTACAAGGGACTTCATGATACTAACTCACTACCTACCTTGCAGGAATGTCCTAATGGTTCATTTCCAGTGCTACTGTTGTCCAGACTGCCTACATTAAAGTCCACGTGAGCCTCCCTGCCAACACTGCAAATGTGTTTTATGATTTGAGTGTTGACTTACTTCTGGACACAGCATGTGTCAGATCAGTACTGCTCTTACCAACAGTAGAGGTTTTAGACTTATTAGTAAGATCTCGTTAGTGAATGTTTTCCATCAGCACATTCTCAGGCCAGATTTGTAAAGGTAACTTGGCACTGAACAAGGTTTGTAAGCATCTTGTGGTTTTTGGTTTTTTTTTTTTTTTTTTCATGATATCACTAAGTGCAGGGCACGTAAATGGATTTGAAAACCCTAGTCAGTCTTTACACTCCCAAATAGCTCTTAATAGCTTGAGCTGTACTACCAAGTTCCTCAAGCAATGCTGAGCATCCCTAATGTATAGGCACCTAAACTTTACTGGCATACATTATAAATGTGAAACAAAATGTTCTGGAAATTTGGCCTGGTAGTTAGAGCAATGTCTCCAGAGCCCAACCAAATCAGACACAGATCAAATTCAGCACTACTACAGTAGATGATTTGCAGTATGCCATACAGGATTAGAGGTCCCCATGGATTTATTTTTCTGATTCCAAATGATGTATATTCATACCTGTCTGAACCTGGAAAAAAAGTAAATTTCTATAAAATTGTTCCATGAGTGTCTAAAATGTCACCTAAGTCTGTCCTCAGTCTACTTGCACACAGAACCATCTGAACTTTACACTGCTAAGCAGCTAGGTGCCAATTAATGCCTAAGCACTGTCAGAAATCATAAAGTAGATATATTTAATGCTTTTTCGGAAGCTAGTCAGTGACATTTTGAGAGTTCAGAGTTACATTCCATGCAAAATGTGGCCGGAAGAGAGGTTACATGATTTTGATTTTTCCGTGAGGTAGGTAGAAAACGCACACAAGTTGCTGCAGATGCAGTTTTAATCCTTTCCTTTTTTGAATACCCCCTCTTCTCAAGTTTTAACCACCAGAAGCCAGAGACCCTTTCTTAGTCTTTCTCTCTTCTCCCTTTTTTGGCTTGATGAATATTTGATGTTCCTGTGTAAAACAGATCAACTTCCTCCTTTTTCAAGAGAGTGACGATCTGAACATTCACTTAAGAGGTAGGAAATAAGCATTCAACCATCATATAACAGAAGACTGACTTAAAATAATCTGTATCTCATGCATCCACTGGGCATTCAGGAGAGAACATCATCTGCTTCTGCATTTTGTCTGAATAAGGTTGGTTTAGGCTGTTAAAACAGAAGACAGTTCAAAATTGTTTTTCCCCAGTAAATAATTTCTGAGAAAGAAGGTATCTGGGATAAAACTTTTCTCATTGGTGTTTCTTATAGACCACAGCACCTTTTCACTAATAAGCTCACTTGTATGGATCTTATTGTTAAGCATCTAAATAACACCAGGTAGAAAAAAATTGCATCTGGGGTTATTGCATTTTGCAGTGGCTCTATTTATGATTCATGCCCTCAGTATCTCTGTGCTGCAGTTGTTGTGTATAAAAGCACCGTGTAATGTTACTTCTCTGTTTTATAGGCATAGTCTTGAGGATGGTGAAAATCGGGAAGGAATAGTCATTGTAGAGCTTGTTTCCTAATGCATATATGTTACCAGAACTGACAAACCACAAATGAGAGTGTATGTGAAAGGGAACTGGGGGAGATTCACCTTAAAAAATAATGTATCATTTCTACTATGTTTGTGAAGGAGTCAGTAAAAAAAAACTTGAGGAATAGAAAAACTATGGAATAAAAAGCTAGGAAGCAGCTCATGAATAACAGGATAAGAGTTTAATGTTCATTGAAAAATCTGAGCATGACTAGTCTAGTGAGTTAAGATGATAACCATGTTGTCTGTCTTCATGTATGTGGGAAGGACTGTGCGTGGATTATTAAAATCCATTTGATAGCTTTTTTAACAAAACTTTGTAGTTGTGCTGCTCTTCAGTATCTGATTCTCAGACCTAAATTAGGAAGGTTGAAAAGTGCCTCATTATCATGTAGTAAATAGTGATCTCTATCCAGCCTCCAACTGACGTAGTACTGAAAGCCCATCAGGCTGTGATAGTTGGAAATCTCCTACTGTTAATTACCTGTATGTTGTCAAAAGAAGTGGCATTTAGGGTCTGGGGTTTATTATTATTATTATTATTATTAT